>NC_043713.1:38038267-38120680 GCF_006229205.1 Suricata suricatta
AGTGTACAAAAGACCTAAACATCAAATTTGACACCATGATGACAAAGATTAAAACTTGTTTTAAAACAGATCTGAGAGAATGTCTGATAAACAAAAGAAAATAAAAGTAATTATCATGATATGGAGCGATGTTTATAGTGTGTTTCCATGTCTTTTTTTAATATTCAAGATTTTCTATCTACCTATCTATATTCATTGTGTCAAGTATCACATTATAAAGACTTGAAAAAAGAAAATTAGAAAAATAATGAATATAAAATAGAATGAGTTTGAACAATTAGATATAGAGTTGATATAAAATATGAGGGGTGCCTGACTCGTTTAGTCGGTTAAGGATCTGACTTCAGGTCAGGTCATGATCTCACGGTGTATGAGCTCAAGCCCCTCATCAGGTTCTATGCTGACAGCTCAGAGCCTGGAGCCTGATTCTGATTCTGTCTCCCTCTCTCTCTGCTCCTCCCCCACTCACACTCTGTCTCTCTCAAAAATAAATAAAACATTAAAAAAAATTTTTTTTAATGATACAACTGCAACACTGCAAACAAAGACTAAAGCTAAAGCATGTATTTTCTATATCAGAGACATAGAATGGCATACATTATAAAATCCTTAACTCTGGGGCGCCTGGGTGGCTCAGCTGGTTAAGCGTCTGACTTTGGCTCAGGTCATGATCTCACAGTCTGTGGGTTCAAGTCCTGCATTGGGTTCTGTGCTGACAGCTCAGAGCCTGGACCCTGCTCAGGAATCTGTGTCTCCCTCTGTCTCTGCCTCCCCCTGCTTTTGCCATTTCTCTCTCTCTCTCTCTCTGTCTCTGCATCTCTCTCAAAAATAAATAAACGTTAAAAAAATTCTTAACTCTGAAAATAAATCATATAATTCCTGTTCCAGGATCCAATTAAGGATCCCACATTGCATTTAGTAGCTGCATCTCATTAGTCTTTTCCAGCTTATGACCGCTCCTCAGTTTTTGCCTTAAAACTTATTAATCATAAAATTTTGCAAAAAATAATCGGAGTTCACAAAAAATGTATCATTGATTTTCACAGAGAACTATTATAAACAATACTGTCATGCAAGACAACTATGGTGTTTGCAAGGAGCTGGGTGGATGAGGAGTAGGGAAGTAATAATATTCAAAGTGTGTAAAAGTTTCAGCTACGCAAGATGAAAAGTCCTAGAGAGCTACTGTACAGCATAGTACCCATAGTTAATGATACTGTATTGAATACCTATAAATTTGCCAAGAAGATAAATCTTATGTTAAGTGTTCTTACCACAAAAATAATAATAATAATAAAGATGGCAGGAAGACAGTTTTGCAGGTGAACAGACATGTTTATGGCATAGATTGTGATGGTTTTCATGGTGTATATATGGACTCCTGAACTCATAAAGTTGTATGCATTATATATGGATAGCTTTTTGCATGCAATCATAATTCAATACAGTGGTTTTATTTTATTATTATTATTTTTTAATTTATAGTTTATTGTCACGTTGGTTTCCATGTAACACCCAGTGCTCTTCCCCACAAGTGCCCTCCTCCATGACCATCACCTCCCTTGCCCTTTCCCCCGTCCCTCTTCAGCCCTCAGTTTGTTTTCGGTATTCAAGAGTCTCTCATGATTTGCCTCCCTCCCTCTCCCTTACTCTTTTTCTCCCTTTCCCCTCCCCATGGTCCTCTGTTAGATTTCTCCTGTTAGACCTATGAGTGAAAACATACGCTATCTGTCCTTCTCTGCCTGACTTATTTCGCTTAGCATGACATCCTCGAGCTCCATCCACGAATTCAATAAAGTGGTTTTAAAGAAAAGATTAAGAGGTAAAGCATGAAAAGTGAAAGTTGTAATAGGTAAATATACTTTGTTCTTTGAAAAATGACAAAAATATTCAAACTTCCAGTTAATTTAATAAATGAAGAAAACATTAGTGTACAAAGTAGGAAAGGACACAAAGATAAAAACACTGAACCAGAAGAACTATTTTAAAAAATAATGCAAGATGCTACTTGGAAAATCTCTATGCAAATAAATTTGAAAACCTAGTTAAACTAATAAATATAGGAATATAACATGAAAATAGGTCCCACTAGAGATAGAATCTTTAAAACCAATAATTTCCATAGAAATTTTTAAAAAGGTAATAAAGAACTACTCTACAATATGGCAACCAGGTCGAGTTACCTCCCCAGGAGAAATCTGCCAAATATCTAAAGAACAGATATTTTAAATGCTGCATATAATGAATTAAATGGAATAAACAAAGAAAAATGCGCTCAAACTTTTTGAAGCCACTTTAAAATTGGTAATTTGACAAATAGAAATAGCACAAAAAGAAAGTTACAGCAAATGAATAAAAAATTGATGAAGCTAAACCCATTATGCATTGACAATTGAGTGGTATTTATTTCAGGAATGCAAGGTTGGTTATCACCCTCTCATGGTATCCACACTCATAATCAGGAAAAGAGAAATACTCTTACTCTCTCTTCTATTATTCATCTCTGTACTGGGGGTGCTTCCCAAGGCAGTTAGAAGAAATCAAAAAGAGAACTATGAGTTAAAAAAGAAGTAAAAATACTCTAGTAGCAAAAGATACAATAGTATATGTAGAAAACCTGAATCAATTATCATATTGTTGAACAACAACAACAAAAAAGAGTAAGGTAGCAGGATGCACAAATAGTATACAAAAATCAATAATCTCCATATGTATAAATAACCAGCCAGAAGATAAAATGTTAGTGAAAAACCCCATTTTCAGTCATTGAAGAAAATTAAACACTTAAAAATAAATTTCATAGGAAATGAGTAAAACCAATATGAAGAACAGCTTGAAATATTTCTAAAATCACAAATATAGGTTTGTACAAGGGAATCACAAAAGAGCCAGTCAACATCATAAAGATGTCAGTTCTCCCAAAAGTAATTTTTAAATTTTATATAGTTCAATAAAGTACCAATAAACTAGTTTTATACAGCTAGAAAACTTGATACTAAATTTCATGTGCAAAAACCATAATGGAAGAAGAGCTAGAAAAACAATGAAAGAGATCAACTATAAGGAACTCGCCTCACGAGACATTAAAACATATGAGACAGCTTCTATAATGAAAGTAGTAGAGAGCTGGCCCATAAATAGACTAGTGGGTAATAGAAATTTCAGAAACACACCAGAGTACATATGAAAGTAAGTTCATGATAAAGATGGGATCACAAATCACTGGGCAAAGATAGGATTTTTAATAAATGGTGCAGAGATAACTAGCTAGCCATTCTGAAAAAGATGAAGATACATGTCACAGACCATACATTAAAAAAAAACCCTCCAGATGGATCAGGAACCTAAATACAAAACATACGTACATATGACCAATAAAAGGAGATATGCTTAAATTCCCCCATAACCGGGGTATAGAAAAGGTATCCTAAATAGGACTCATATCCAAGGTAATATACTAAAAAATTAGTAAATTTCACCATGTTAAAGAAAACCTTGGCATGCCAAAAATAGTAAAGCAAGTCTAAAGACAAGTGATAAACTGGAAAAAATTTACAATTTACAGCACAGCCAAAGGGCTAGTATCCCTAATACATGAAGAACTGTGATTGGCTTCATAGTGACTGTATTAAACAAGAAGTGTTGGAGTAATTATACATTCATTTTTGAAACTTCCTTGCATTAATTGTGTCTTTTATATAGAATCATCCATGTGGTAGTTTTAAAGAAAACATACAGTTCCATGATTTGACTTACAGTTGAGTGTAGCTATAACTTTAGACGAGTATGCCTTAGGCAGAATTGTCTTTTGGAAAATTTAACTGAGAATCGTTTGATTGCAAAAGCCATAAGCTAATTTTATGTTAATTGGCCAGGTGATTCAGGTTTTAAAAGTAAACTCCCTTTACCTCATCCCCTAATCAATTTGCTGCTCTGCCTTTGAAGTTCTTCTACACATTCTGGACTAGTCTCTGGGTAAATCCACCACATTCTCTTTGACTAAATGGATGTTAATGAAAACAATATTGAGCTTTTTCTTAGCTAAATTACCTCTAACAAGACATTTTAGAGTTAATTTAACGAAGTGCACTAGCAAGTTAAGTAAGTGGCTCTTTTCATTAAATGAAGCAAATTGGAAGAGAATAAATACAATAAATACTGTAAGGTGTGAGTACTTTCATTGTCTACAAAGTATTTTGAAATCCTTCAAGTGAAAATGTATACTGCTGACATTAATCACTTCTTTCTATGTCTTATCTCCCTGAATATTAAGTTGACAAATTTATCTACTGCTATTTGATCTAACATGATTTTAGTAATTCCTTTAAATCATATATGAATAGCATACGATGTTGCTATGTAACCTTAATAGATATATCTAAATAGTATCCTGAAGTAGAAAGGGCTGTATTTTAACTTATTTTACCTATAGGAATACATGGGTTATTTTCAAAATGTGAGAGAGAAGAGAAATTGCTTGGCTATCTTTCCTACTTCTAAGAAATGTCTTTCACACACTATATTTGCATATTAGTTTGAAGTTTACATAGCACTTTCATGTACATTACCTTTTCTGATTCTTACAACAAAGCTGAGACAAAAAAGTGATTTTCTTTTCTGTTTTAAAAATTAGAAAACAAAAGATCTAAGAGATTAGAGGACATGAGATCATATTGCTGAACTTTTCTGATAAAATACAGTGCTTCAATGTCAAATAAAGTTTATTCATTAAATGGTCTGGGGATAAATTATTTCTACATGCATAAAACAAACAGCTGACATTGCCTATTTAATATGGATAGTCCACTATCCTTTTGTGGAATTGACAAATGTTTCACAGGAAAGATTCCCTGATATTTCTTAAAATAGTCTGCCTGGTAAGCAACAGCAGTACATTAATTGAAGTGCATCTATACTTTCACCAAATAAACTATTTTTAAATTAGATAAGAAACAATGATATACTCAGACAGAAATTTGTTGACTTTGCACAAATACATGTTGTACTCTTGTGTTGCATTGGAAGCAGTGTGTTTAACCATTGGCTCTCCAGAAAATCAGAAGTCCTGATTTGTGGAGTTTGACAGTTCTGTTCTGTAAATCTCACCATGTCTGATTTCAAATTTCTAGCATGGTTTTCACTGAAGGCAGACTTGGGAAGAGAGATGAATTGTTTGCTCTTGTGGGCTGGTGTGATCCAGCCCTGGCACATCACTGGTTGGAAACCGACATCAATTTCAAAGAGTCTGAAGGAAATATTTGGAGAAGTAGTAGAGCATATTCTTTGGGATTTAGATTAGCTTTTGTATCTTGTTTGAGTCACTTGATATTTTCACCTGATCCACAACCAATTTAAGACAAGAGAAATGGAAAAATACAAAACGATTACTTCCTACTTCCATTTCACCAGAAGATTTTCAGAAGTAGAGCTCAGAAGTAATCAGGCAGCTAAGAATTTTGCCTTCCTAGGGACACCTGGGTGGTTCAGTCAGTTAAGTGTCCAACTTTAGCTCAGGTCATGATCTCATGGTTCATTAGTTGGAGCCCCACATTGGGCTTTCTGCTGTCAGCACAGAGTCTGCCACGGATCCTCCATCTCCCTCTCTCTGCCCCTCCCCTGCTTGCGTGCTCTCTCTCTCAATAATAAATAAACATAAAAAAAAAAAAAGAATTTAGTCTGCCCATGCAACAGAAGATATGTCAGCCCACAGAGCTCCAGGGTAACAGAATTTGAGTAAAAGAGATCTTCCCTGTACTGCGCAAATAGGACTTCCCTCTCAAAAACTCACAGCTTAGTGACGGTCATGGCAAAATATTAGACAAGTTGGGCATGCTCTGTCCTCCTGGGATCTACAGTCTAGCTGGGAGAGGACTCAAACACAAGCAGCAATAATAATAATACATATCTTAAGAGGAGGCATTTGAAGTATAGCTTTGAGGTAATAAATGTCTAAGTGCTTACCCACTTGACATCAAAGTCATTCTATCCTACATTAAGTAAAGAGGCCGTGTGTTCCTTTAGTTTTCATCTCACCTGATGAAATAGTTTCAAATATATAAGAATTTAGTTATAGATTCTAAGACTGACCCAATCAAATAGATTTTTAGGTTTCTAAACATGTATACTTTGAAGAATATAAGTGCTTAAGTGTTCTTATAAATCACATATATCTAAAACTATTTTTGAAAAAATTTAAAAGGAAGAAGAGTGCACAGAAATATCATAAACAACTATGTGCAAATACTAAAATTAATAAAAACTAGCATCCTATGTTATTTGCTTCACAAATTTGAACAAAACAAAAATTATAGGTACACTTAAATTTCCATGTTCAAAAAACAAAACAAAATAAGGTTAAAAAAATAACAAAAACGATTCCATTGTCCACCATTTCCATCCCTTCCTCTCTTCATTATTATGAATTTGACCTACATTCTATCAGTTCTTATTTTAATTTTCACATGTTTTATGTGCATCCCTAAATAAAATATAACTTGTAGGTATTTTAAAGTTTTATATACATAGCATATTATTCAGTCATCTGAAACTGGCTTTTAAAAACTTTATTCTTGGGGTACCTGGGTGGCTCAGTTGGTTAAGCATCCGACTTTGGTTCAGGTCATGATCTCATAGTCTGTGGGTTTAAGCCCCGTGTTGGGCTCTGTGCTGACAGCGCAGAGCCTGGAGCCTGCTTAGGATTCTGTATCGCCCTCTCTCTCTTCATTCCTCCACTCACACTCCCTCTCTCTCTGTCTCTCTTTCTCTCAAAAATAGACATTATTTTTTAAAATAAAATATAATAAAAACTTTATTCTTGCCAATGTATAGAACTATTTTATTTAAATTTTTTAAAAGTTCATTTATTTATTTTTGATAGAGTGAGCAGGGGAAGAGGAGAGAGAAAATCTCAAGCAGGCTCGACGCTGTCGGCACAGACACATCATAAACAGACACAGGGCTGGAACTCATGAATCGTGAGATCACGGGCTGAGCTGAATCAAGAGTCAGATGCTTAATGACATACTACCCAGGCACCCCAAACTACCTTATTTAATTCACTGCTATATACTATTCCGTTTTGCTAATCTACTTTTTAAAAATGTATTTACTTATTGACAGCCATGTTTTCGCTCTTATAAACAATTTTACAGTGAACAACCCTGTGTATGTATTACCCTATGATGCAACGATTTTCAAGACACATACCCTAATGGAAGAATACTTCCCACATGGTAGTAGAGACATAATACAGACTGAACCAGGTGTGTTGAATGAAGTACTGATGTACACGCCTACAGATGTAAACAGTTCCAGTTTCCTTATTTATATGCCAGCACATAATGGTGTCAGACATTTAACATGGGTCAAAACTGAGAGATTTCATTACGATATTATTTGCACTTTCTTCTGATACTCAGACTTTTTGTTTTCTGAATTTCTTAATCAAATATTTTGTTTCATTGCATTTTTAATCTTTTTAAAATGTATCTATAGGAAGTCTTTATATATCCTAGATATAATCTTTGTTATAATATATTTGTTGCAAATACCTTTTAGTATATTGCTTATCTTTCAAATTTGATTATAATATTTTATATATACAACTTAAAAAAATTTTTAATTCCAGTATAGTTAATATGCAATGTTATATTAGTTTCTGGCATACAATATAGCGATTCAACAATTCTATACATTACTCAATGCTCATCATGGTAAGTATACTCTTATCCTTTACCCATTTAACCCACCCAACTACCCCCTGGCAACCATCAATTTGTTCCCTATAGTAAAGAGTCTGTTTTTTTCAGTTTGTCTCTTTTTTTTCTTTGTTCATTTGTTTTGTTTCATATATGCTACATAAATCATATGGCGTTTGTTTATCTTTGAATGACTTATCTCACTTAGCACTATACCCTATAGATCCAACCATATCATTTCAAATGGCAAGATTTCTTTCTTTTTTATGGGGCAAGTAATATACTTGACTATTTTTAATTATTAAAAATATAGACTATAATGTCTCTTCTGATTGATCATAAAAGTCTAATTGTCAATAATTCCTGTTCCAGTTCTTCTTGACTTCTAATTTCAGCTTAATATTCATGTTGAAAAGTAGTATTTTAACTTTTAGGAAAACTGTATTTGAAAGAATGACCTTATTGGGAATATATTATAATTGTTATGTTTCTGTGAATAATGATATCAGTGAGGTTTGAATTGTTAAAAGATACAGAACTTTAAAAATTAGTTTCACAAACTTGCTCCATTTTATCTTTAAGGGTACTTTCTTCCTTTGCACATGATAGAACTAAAGTCCAGAGAATGTTGTAACCAAAGAGCTACTCCATGGAGGTGTACCAGCAGAATCAATGTCTATTAATTCCCGGTCCAGGTCAGTTTCCATTAAATCACAACCAAAGCAGCTGCAAAGGCCAACAGACATATTTCACTTTTTATAATTAAAGTGTATGGTATTTCTAACTAGTAGGCTTTCTTTCCTTTGAGAAATGAGTAACATTGGACAGTTAGTACTCTGATTTTTGATAATACTACCTTTCTTTGTAATGAGGGAAGAAAAGAACGTGATTAACATTGGGCCCTTTACAGCAGTGAGTTAAAAGGAAGGGAAGTGTGCACAATCCGCCACACACACTGCTCTTCATGGTGACTCCACACAGCAGGGGGCAAGGGGCAGACATGACTCTGACTTGAAGAAGTTTTACCAAATTCGGCTCCTAGAAAACTGTTTTCATATTTAGAGAAGTTCTCTAGAAAAGGTGGAATTAATTCAGTTTTCCACATGCAAAAGTTAAGTTCCGGATGTTGTTCATAACATGGAGAATGTTAACCGAGAGTAATTATGGTGTAATTGTTCGGTTTGAACGACTTAACTTTTTCCTTTAGAGGATCCACATTACAGATACACATCCATTTGTACAGGAATCAATCTATCCATTCAGTTTTGTGGTTACTTTTCCAGTTGAGAGAACCTGTAGTTAGTATAGGAATTAAACAAATAAGACCAAGAATACAGCTTTAGGTCAGTGTGCAGCTATTTGGAAGAGTAGCTGAAATGCTCTCAAATAGAACCTGAGGTGTTTATTTCCTGAACAGTTTGTAAGTAAGAGTCCTTTCATCTTTTTAGGCTGGTTCACCATTTATTTACATCTTTGAATGGTATATTTTGTTGTTCTTACATCAAGGACTATCCCTCCTTTCCAATTTGTTTATTTTAGATCAAAATAAAACTAGAGGATATTAGAAGGAGAAAGAAAAAAAATAGTTATCTTAACACTGTAGTATGCTCACCTAGGAAGGAAATTTACATGACAACCAAGAATGCATATGCAATCTCTATACCATAAAGCGCTTGAGCCTTAGAGGTCCCTTTGCATCTCACATGACATTCTCTAGTTGTCATGGCAATTACCCATTCATTGGGTAAGTAAGCGAATGGCCACATCTGTTCTTGCTGAGCTCTCCTTTCCCCCACCTAACACAGAGCACAGGGAATAGATTCACTTCTTAGTGCACAAAGATTTACGTGCAGGACTGTCTCCACATCAAGGGGAGACCATAAATCTCAGGTCAGAAAGTCACACTTGCCCTTGAGTGCCTTCCTTTTTTTCTGCCCAAATGTTCTTCTATTCTTCTATAAACACAACTAAATATGCATTTATTCAATGGAAAAAGAGACATAACATTCCCCTTAGGCAATAAAGAAACATATATTTGTAAACATATCAAAAAATGGTAATTTGTGCTCTTAGCACAATGATATTCTGGGATTCAAAATACAAGATTCCCACTGGTAAATTTAGATAAATCTATTTTTTTCTTTTAAGAAAATATGTCTTAATTGATAAAGTCCTGTAGGTAAGAATTCAGGTATTTTAATTTGGATGCAATCAATTGTAACTAGAAAACCTTTTTGCACCTTGATAAATCTGTACTGGCCTCAAGGAAATAAGTAACAGTTGAACTGAATCAATTCTTTCCTATGTCCTATACTTCTGGAAAGAAAAAGTGATAACAAAGATGCATAGAGATATTCAGGCAAACATTCAACTCACTAATACTGAGAGGCATGAAAGATATTTTTTTGGTATTTCTTCCGTATCTTTTTTTTAAATCTGAAAATTATAGGATAACATCTGAGAGAAGAGACAGCATAGGGCTTCTATTATTCCCTCTAGTAGTCAGATATTTTTCTAGGGCTAAAACCTTATATTTTTATCCTTCTAAAATGGTAGCATTTACTCTGTCTCTTTTGCTAGAGTTTTCTTGGGAGCATCAGGTTGAATTGTCAAGATCTAAGAGTTACTCTAAAGATGGTATTGTTCTGGATGATACGGTTTTCTTGAATAATTCTAGAAAGATGAGGGAAGTCTGAAATTCTTTTGTATAGGAAATCCTTATTGGCCAACTACAGACTACCCAATTGGTTTTCCAGATATTTTCACAAGATATTGAGGCATAGAGTTTAGGAAGCAGAAGTACTCCATCATGGTGATACAAAACTCTGGCTAAGAAAAGCTAGACACCTGTCCCCAAGCTGACCTAACAGTTCAGCCACACCTGAGGAGAGGCTAGATTAAAAAAAAAAAAAGTGAGCACTTTAGCACACAGGCAGGGATGAGCTTAATTCATTGTGAGAGGATCCAATAGTGGTATCAAGCTAAATTCAAGATTCAAGGTGTTCAGCACCTAGGCAGGAATTTCAGAGAGTCCTAGGCATGTTATAGTTTAATTCCTCTTCCTGAGGAGTAGGCCTGACCAAGATGTTGGGTCACACTGGTTGAAATGCAGTTCTATTAGCATGACACGTTATGATTCTCTAAAGCATCCAAGAGTAGAACAAGCTGCAAATTCAAGTTATGACCCGGAGAGTACTGAGGTGCAAGGATGAGAGTGAATTCTCTCCTGAGCATAAGGCTAAATTCAAGAAACCAAATCAAAAGATCAGAAACTAGATGGGTGCAGAGAAGTAGACTGTTGGAAGGATGAGCACACTGAAGGCATCACTCCCAACAGGGCTAGTGTGCCTCTGAGAGGGTCAGCCTGATTTAGTTATCTTTTTGTAATTTTTTAAACTTTTCATATTTTCTTTCTTTCGTTTTTTGGAGACAGAGAGAGAGAGAGAGAAAAAGAGAGAGAGAGAGAGAGAGAGAGAGAGAGATACAGAAACTGAAGCAGGCTCCAGGCTCCAAGCTGTCAGCACAGGGCCTGATATGGGGCTCCAACTTATGAACAGCAAGATCATGACCTGAGCTGATTGGACACTTAATCAACTAAGCTGCCCAGGTGCCCCGGGTGAGCCTGATTTAAATGTACAATATCCAGCTGGTCATTCCGAAGGTTTAAGGGATCAGAGTAAAGAACCAAGAGACTATTGTGTCAGTCATGCTCGTTGGGAACTTTGCACATTATAGACGTTCATGTTCCTCTGCTACATCCACAGCTAAAAAACTTTAGCACTGGCTAATTAGTGGGTTTTGTGATTATCACAGAAAATAGGCCGAAGAGTGGAAAGGCAAAAGCAGATCCCTCAAGTCACCATTACTATGTGAGTTAGAAGGCTGGAGTTATATGCACTTAACAACTTGCCTATCAATTATCAATAGCATTTAGTATTAAGTCAGGTTAAGCTAGTACATTGCATTTCTCCCCTCCTTTCTTCTTTCATTCAACAGATATTAGAATATTCATACTATGTACAAGACGAGAGGGAATGCCAGGTGGCATGGTGATGATCCACAAGTATAGTAAGGCCCAGTCCCTCTCTCAAGGTGCTGAAAGCCTTGCAGAGAGAGATGGCACTCAGCTCCTTCTGCCAATCAGGACTCCCCTTAATCACCTTCTCTAGGCTATCTCTATTTCTGCGTTTTTGTTTTCCGTCCTGACCCATCATCTATGCATTTTCCATCCTCTTTTTTTTTTTTTTTTGCTTTTTTGGTTAGTACTGCCTTTCTTGACCTACTCTAGAGACTCCCCTTTATATGTGCCCCCCGCCCTTGTTCTTGGCACCTTTAGGTTCGGGGTTGGACTCTTATGAGAACACAACAGGATAAAATGCACAGATTTACATTTTACTTGAGTTTTCAGATTGCTTCCTGAGGGATAACATTGACTGGGGCTGATGATAGAGATAGGTAGGTTGAAATGATTGTAATTTAAATATTTATTATTTGTGTAATTAGAATATTTCCATTAGGTTGTTCTCAGATCCTATTAAATGGTAATTCTGCAAAGGCTAGGATTGGGTCCCTTTCGTTCACGTTTGTAGCCTAGGTGCCAAAGCAGTGCCTCACACATAGTAAACAATATTTAATGAATGAATGCATGCATAAATGAACAACAATTAGATTAAGTGAACAGTGAAAGGCAGGGCAGGGAGAAACAAGAGAGACTGGGAAGGCGTTACTGATGGCTCTTGGGGTGAATGCTAGAGTGCTTTGTTTGCATTTGGGGCACGTGATGGGAAATGAAGCATTAAGGAGCCTTGAAACACGAAACCAAAACTTTGTCCACTTCACAGTTTTTCTTGGAGATGATCCTTGCTCATCTCTTCAGAACTCAGCAGAAGGATCAAAACACTAGTCATCTTACGGGCCTTGGAGTCAGCCAGACCTCACTTTGCATGCCATAGCTCTGCTTTTTATTGATTGATCTGGGGCAAGTCACCTCATCTTCTGGATCCCCAGCTCCTTTCTTTGTAAAAACTGGAAAACAATAATTACCTGATAACGTATCTGTGAAGGCTAAAAATGAAGTGTCTAGAATCATTCCATATAAACGCCAACTAGTGTTTTTCCTTCTTTACAAGGCTCTGTGTCCCTCCTGCCCTTCCCCACCGGCTCCCCACTCATCATCAGGCTATTTTATTTCCAACTCAGTTCATATTTTCTTTGGTGATGGAAAAAGTAATCTATTTAAATAAATGATAGCAATAATACCACATTTGAATTTTAAAGAGAATTCAGACAAATAAATTCCAAATAAAATGTGTAATTTCAAAGACTAGAGTCAGTCAGAACCAATAACAAAAGACAAATAATATGAGTAAATATCTGTAATAAAGAACTGAAAGTCCCAAGTTGTTTTTCCAAAGAACCGTTGAATTCTTATCAGTCATAAACTTATATTTACATAATAAATATAAAAATGAGGCTTTCAAATGATTTCATTAACATTAATCCATCTTCACAATTGATGCTTTTTTTTCCCCATTTTCAGACATAAAAGCTAGTTAAATTACAAAAGAAATAAAACCTTCTTTGCTTCTAGGTTTGATAGATTTTTCTGAGGGAAATCTCTGTGGTTTATTTAAAACAGTTCTTTGGGTGAAATTAAATGTTAATTACCAAATTATTAGTTCACATTTTAGCCATGTTGACGAATACATTTTTGACACAGATTTATAAACTTTTCAGTGAGCAACGGCTCAATTGTTATACGACATGGTATTTGTCTTTCATATGTATGAACCCTTCAGTATACCTTTCTATGCTTATCTTCATTGACTAAAAGTATTCCCTTGATTCTTCTGTATATTGATCAAAATATTGTGACAATGACATAGAGAAGAAAATTATCCTGTTTAAAATACTGGTAGAAACATAGTTACTCTGCACCAAGCTTTATTAGATATGTCAAATAATTATCCTTTAAAAAAAAAACCTATGTTTTCTTTTAAAATGCCAAGAAGATACACTGAATTCACTACCACATCCTGCCTAAATGAACTAATAATACTACATTAAATATGAGAAGATAAAATTATAATAGAGATTTCTATGAAATTATCTTTGTGTGCTTATTATATCTGTGAGTGAAAACATTCTAGTTGAAGTAAAAGGTAAATAAAATACAAATAAGTAAAGGGCAAAACTTTCATATGAGCTTTTAGATTTCCTCTTCTTTTAGGATTCAAATCTGAGCCTGAAGTACCTGTCATCTTAGAGAGAAGTAGGAATCATAAAGTGCTCTGGCTCTCTGTCCCTCCCTCCCTCTCTCGCTTCCTCCCTCCCTTCCTTCCTCCATCCCTCCCTCCCCCTCTTCCTTTTTTCCTTCCTTCCTTTCCTGAGTAGAGTTAACACAGAATGTTACCTTAGTTTCAGGAGCTCACCATAGTGATTCCACAAGGTTTGCCCTATGCTCTCCACAATGTAGCTACCATCTGTGGCCATACAACTCTATAACGATACCATTGACCGTATTCTCTATACTGTACCTTTTATCCTCATGACTTACTCATTCTATAACTGTAGAATCTAAATACCAAAACAAACAAAGAAAAAGCAGAATCAGACCCTATATATACAAAGAGGCACGCTTGTCTTTAGTGCTGTTATTACATCAAAGCTTTTTGGCAGGATTGAAATGACAGTGTCTCCAGGCCCAGCCTGCCCCATGGTCCCCACCACAGCTCACTGTCTGGAGTCCTAAGATGTAACTCAAATATATAGTGTTTAGTCAATTTGCCTACACTACTTTTTTTTCTCTCAAACAAGTCAGTTGTGAGCAAAAAGTTGTGTCCTGCAATTTCTTAAAGCTAACCCACCGTATGCCTTTGAAAATGACAAAGCCTATTCTTCTTTTAGCTAAGATTGTTTTCGAAGAAAAAGTACTTTCTCTCTAGTTATTAAACCAATTGATGTTTTTAAAACCCTTGAGGAACTTCTGCTGGCAGCTAATGTTGCAGTTTCAAAGATGAAGTAGATGTGGTATGTGTTTTTACATAGAAAAATGTTCTTGATTTCTACTTGAAGAAGCAGAATCACTGTGCAGCAGGTGCTGAAAAGTCAATGCAATTCATCAGCATTTTAAAATTGATCTTGCTAGTGCTTAAGTATTTTAAAATTTAAATTATGTTATTTTAAAATATCAGTATATTTTTAGGCCACCATAGCACTCCAGTAAAAGGTGCTCCAGCTATGAATTATCAGAATACTGTATTTTTAGGAGGTTATTTAGAACTGGAAAAATCATTTAAGAACATATTTAATGGAGATGAAATGTATTGGAATATCTATACACATATATTGGAAATCTGTCTCATGGGAAGAGAAGGGAAGGAATAAAAGGGGGAAGAAAGCAAGGGAATAAGAAGAAATTAGATTTTTTACTCCTGATCTAAAAGAAATGTTGTCCTCTGATCTGACCAAAGCCAGTTTGTCCATCTAGAATTATGACATTCTTCAACAACCCCAGGGAGGTGAGAACTTTAGAGACCTCCCCAACAAATTTTCTACTATGTTATATGCTACAATGAAAGCAATTCTTGGACAAATTCTGCCACAATTAAATATTTGTTAGCAGGCAAGTATAAACATACTAAGCAGCTATTCATTTTGACTTGGTGAAGTCCCACCTCTCTCTCCATAAGGGATTGATATAAGTACTTTGCATGAAACTTTTATTGGAGGCATATGCTACAATATTCTAACAACGTGATCAGATCATCATCTAGCCAATTGGGTACAGGATTCTCATGCCTAAATGAACTAACAATAACAACTATTATAAATATTTCAATATAACATTATAATGGAGATTTTTATATATAATTATCTCTGTGCTTATATGTTGGGGAGCAAAAATCTAGTTGAAACGAGAGGTAAATAAAACACAGTTGTAAACCAAGTAAAAGAAGAGCAGAACAGACTCCCGAGAGACTAGGTCTTCTTTCTGAAGAATCTTTAAGCTGGGTTCAGGCAACAGGGCAGATACTTGTACACTATTACTAATGATTCAGTTTGATGACAAAATTGGTAGATCAGGGTAACAAGAATTTTAAGAGTATCAATTTCCTAATCATGAACTTCCAAACAGACCATTTCTAAAATCATATTGATTCTTTTTTCTTATGTGCTCTTTACCCCCTCAGAATCTTACTTTGGTGCATTGCTCTGAGAACATCAAATCTGAATATTTAACAAAAGGAGACTATAAAATATTTTTTGGGAAACTGTCCTTTTAATTTCAACAGGGCAATTTGCCTGTAACTAGCTTGCTTGCTTGCTTGCTGGCTTGCTTGCTTCCTTTTTTTCTTTCTTTCTTTCTTTCTTTCTTCCTTCCTTCCTTCCTTCCTTCCTTCCTTCCTTCCTTCCTTCCTTCCTTCCTTCCTTCCTTCTTTCGTGCGTGTGTGTAATACAGTTTTCTGGTCTGGATAGCAGGGGAACACTTTCTCATTAAGCGAGTAGGCATGTCTTCCCCTCTCCTCTCTGGTCTGAAAGATTTTATTAAGGAATGGTATTATTCCTTATGAAATGTCACAGAATTTACTATTGAAGCCATCTGAGACAGTCTTCTTGTAAAAAGCTTTTTACTTATAAATTCAGCTTTTTAAAGAGATAGAGGACTATTTAGATTTTCAATTTTTTCATCGGAAGCTTGCTTTAAAGACTTTTATGGTGCATTGATAGTGCCTTTTCTCTAAAATTTAGCCATTTACTAACACATGCCTCTTCAGGATCTCTTCCAAATGCCTTGGGTGTTCACAGATTCTGTTTTCTGA
The DNA here is from genome assembly GCF_006229205.1 of Suricata suricatta. Classification (NCBI taxonomy): domain Eukaryota; kingdom Metazoa; phylum Chordata; class Mammalia; order Carnivora; family Herpestidae; genus Suricata; species Suricata suricatta. The sequence goes on from NC_043713.1 coordinate 38,054,787, forward strand.
CTGACTGGAATATGCAGGTGTCTAGCTCTAGGTGAGCTCTGTGAAATATCCAGCTTATATATTTTTTTAAAGTTTATTTATTTTGAGAGAGAGAGATAGAGAGACGGGGAGGCAGAGACAGAGAGACAGACAGCAGGGGAGGGGCAGAGAGAGAGACAGCAAGGGAGAGAGAGAGAATCCCAATCTCACCATGAGATCATGACCTGAGCAGAAATCAAGAGTCAGATGCTTAACCAACTGAATCACCCAGGCACCCCCCAGCTTACACCTTCTTGGTTACTCTTGGGACAAACTTGATATCTGGAGCTCTTTTTCTGCATGGTTCCCTCCTCTTTGTTCCAAAGCCTTGGCGATTTCTAGTTATCATTGCCTCCTAGAATTCTGATCTATCTCTCCTCCACTCAGGAACACTGCCTGGCATGGTTTTGGTTCTCCTTCCTGTATCACATATCGGAAATGCCTCTAGGCCAAAATCTGGAGAGATAATGGAGCCTAACAAAGTAGGTTATACCTTGTGTGTATATATTTCTAGGTTTTAAGTACAATTTTCTAAAAGTAGGCTTACCTAAATCAGATTTCTTTTGATTACCACTCACTGGAATGTTTTGCCTTTCTAAAAAGTTTTTACCTTTGCATGTTCTTATTCTTTAGATATTTCTCTTATACACACCACAGACTTTGATTTTGTTTTCTTCTTATTCCAATCTGAAAATGTCATTAACAGACTTTTACTTTATTTCTTAAGATAGTTTATCTAACTCTGATATTTTATTACCTTATTCTATGCTTTCTCTGTCTACTTTAAACCTATTTATTGTCTTTACCGGTTAGATATGTCTTTCATTTCTGACAAGATGATCTATTTACCATACTTTCTCATCCCTCTGCCATGCCTTCCCTCCTTCCTTTTGAGTTTGATATCATCTAGATTTTAATTTTGGGTTAATATGTATACATTTTCTTTTCTCTGATGCTCACCGTGTTTTTAAAGAAAACAAGTTTTACTGACTGACATATTTAGTTTATTTTCATATTTCTTATAACATCTCATAGATTTATTGAAGGATAACAATATGATATAAAATGCTACTAAAATATTATCCAAAACTATTTTATTTGTTTTTTTATCCCATTCCTATTTTATTTTTTTTCAACTTTTATTTAAATTCCAGTCAGCTACCATAGAGTGTAATATTGGTTTCAGGAGTAGAATTTGATGATTCTACACTTACATATAATAGCCCGTACTCATCACAGGTGCCCTCCTTAATGCCCATCACCCACTTAACCCATCCCTCACCCATTCCTCTTCATCAACTCTCAGTTTGTTCTCTATCATTGAGTCTGTTTTATGGTTTGCTTCTCTCTTTATTTTTCTCCCGTGTTCATCTGGTTTGTTTCTTAAATTCCACATATAAGTGAATTCATATGGTATTGGTCTTTCTCTGACTTATTTTGTTTAGTATAATATACTCTAGCTTCATCCACATTATTGCCAATGGCAAGATTTCATTCTTTTTGATGGCTGAGTAATGTGTGTGTGTGTGTGTGTGTGTGTGTGTGTGTGTGTATAACATCTTCATTAGTCTATAAACACTTGGGCTCTTTCTATAATTTGGCTATTGTTGATAATGCTGCTATAAACCAAAAGTATTTTAAATGTCTTTTTTGTGAAAAGACAAAATTTTGAATTCATATGAATATTTTTTATCAGGTCCTAATATTTGAATTAGTTTGGTTGAGTCTAAGCATCTGTGTTCAAATTTCTTTCTTCTGACACCTCCAAACACTCTTCCATCTTCCTCTTACTTCCACTGACATTGAAAAATGTGTTGTTGATCTGATCTTTTTCCTTGGTCTGCTCCTTCTTTTCAAATTTTAGAAGTTTCTTGTTGTCATTTATATAGTCTTTAATTCCCAGGGTTCCCCCACACCATTATTTTCTTTCTTTAAATAATCTGTGTATGTTTGCAGTGTGAATTGTTTCATTTACTTTTAAATTCCAGGAAATCTTTCTTCATTATTTCAAAAAAAATGCCTCTTTCCAGTTTCTATTGTGCTCTCCTTCTTGGGTTTCATTATCCATATATTTTAAAATCCTACTTTTATTCTACTTTGCATTTCCAAAACATGGATAAATATTTTCTTTTTCTTTATCTTTTACTTCTTCCTTCTGGTCAAGTGAGCCTTCTGATTACTAATTTCTCTCTCACTGATATAACTTCAACTTGTATAGTCATCATGCCCTTTATATCAACTATCTTGTTTTCAGATAGCTTTTCCTGTTTCTTTCTTTAATGTGTTCTTATTATAGTTCACATTTAAAATACCTTGTCATTTAATACTCCTTGGTTTATTAGATTTATTTAAAATTTTTGCTTTATTCATTGCAATGCTCCTATTTCTGAGAGACTTTCATGCAGTACATTCTTTTGCCTTGCAAATAGTTGTTCTCTTCAAATATCTTGTTTCACTTTGTGAGAACATTTCCTCTGGGAGGTATCAGTTTTCCTGTGTGATAATGAGTATGAAAGGTCAGACCTCAGGTTATAAAACACTGTAAGTTCCAAGGGAGCAGAATGGATATCGTCTGTGATTCCAGAGGGTCCACCAGAAAACCACAAATAATCACTCTTTATTTGTGAATAATATTCCTATTAGAGTTTCAAATTTTGTCTTTTGATTAAAAGACAAATTAAGAGGGGTGACTCTTTATGTTGTTCTATTAACTGTTAAAGAAGGTGCATTAGAATCTGCATTGCATTGTTCTAGTAGCTATTAAAGAAAGTTCATTGAAATGTGTTTGGCTCACCATTTAGTTCTGTCAGGTTTTGTTTGATATACTGTCAAATACTGTGCACCCACAGACTTAGGATTTTTACATTTATCTGCTGGATTGTCTTTTTATCATTATCAAATATCTCCAAGTAACTCTGCTAATACTTCTCATTGCTTTACTCTCAAATGTTCTGTGTCACAGCATTTATGATGTATCTATTTTAATTACCATATTATTTTTAAAAGTGGAATCTGATAGCCTTACTTAAATGAAATACTTGTTTCATTTAAATTTAATAATTGGTATACATGGAGCAATACCACTACCATCTTGCAATCTGCTTTACATGTGACTGCTCTTTATACGTTCCCTTCTCTATCCTTTCTGGTCTTTCTTTGAATTAATAAAACATTTTAAATCATTTTATTTTCCCATCGTTAACTGGTTATGCATTCTTCTACTATTTTTTTAGGGATCTCTTAGAGAACAGATACGCAACTTAATGCTCTAATAAAATTACTAACTTTATCATTTCAATGCTGGATTCTAGGACACCTGAATTCTATTTACCAATCTCTCATCATCTGTACAAATATTGTCATTGCATGTTAATTCTGTGTGCATTTTGAATTCCACAACACATTACTATTATTATTTTGTACTGTCAGTATACTTCTTTAAGTACCCACCCATGTACTTACCATTTCATTGCTCCTCAATGGCCTCCATTTCTAAGTGGATGTTTAGAATCATTTTCCCTCTACTGAAAATTTTTTTTCTTGGTTAATCTGACTAGAGGTTTACACATTTAATTGATCTTTTCCAAGAACCACCTTTTTGTTTCATTTATTCTATCTATTGGTTTCCTTGCTTTCAATTTCATTGATTTCTGCCTTGATTTTTCTTCTCTTCTGCTCACTTTTGGCTTAAATTGTTTGCCTTGGCTTAAATTATTTTCCTTTCTGTAATTTCCTAGGGTAGAAGCTCAGATTTCCTATTTTAGGTGTTTATCTTCTCTAATATATGCATTTAATGCTATGGGTTTCCCTGTAAGCATCATTTTTGCTGCATCCCACAAATTTTAAGTTGGATCTTCAGTTTCATTTAATTACAAATATTTAAAAAATTCTCTTGAGACTTCTTTGATCCCCATTTTATTTAGGGCACTTTTATTTGATTATATATATAGTTTTTCTGTTATTTTTCTCTTATCTACATCTAGTTTAATTTCACTGTGCTCTAAGAATACAATTTGCATGATTACTATTCTATTAAATTTGTGAAGTGGTGTTTTGTGGACTAGAATGTAGTCTGTCTTGTAGACTATTCCATGTGAGCTTGAAAAGAATGTATATTCTGCTGTCATTGGATCCATTATCCTATAAATGTCAGTTTATAGACTGAGTTGATTAATGGTGCTATTCAATTCAACTATATACTTACTGATTTTTTTCACTGTTGGAATTACTGATAAAGGGATGTTGAAGTTTCCAACTGTGAGGGTGGATTTGTCTATGTCTCCTTGCAGTTGTATCAGTTTTTGTATCGCATATTTTGACATGCTGCTTTTAGGTACATACATGTTAACATTGTGACATCTTCTTGTAGAACTGATCCTTTTATCCTCGTGTAATTCCTCTCATTGTCCCTGATTAATTTTCCTTGTTCTGAAGTCGGCTTTGTGTGAAATTAATATAGCTACTCCCATTTTCTTTTGATTAGTGCTAGCATAGAATCTCTTTATCTTTCTATATTCCTTAACTTTTAATCTGTCTGTGACTTTATATTAAAGCAGATTTGGGGGTAACATGTAGTTGGGTCTTGTTTCTTTTCCCTTGACAGTTTCTGTCTTTAAATTGCACATTTAGGCCATTCACATTTAATGTTATCATTGATATAGTTGGATTAACATGTAGTTAATGTTTGTACCATATTTGTAAGCATTTCCTATTCATTACAATTTCTCTTTCTTTCTTTTTCTACTTTTTAAAATGTTTATTTATTTTTGGGAGAAAGAGAGGGAGAAAGAGACAGAGTGTGAATGGAAGAGGGACAAAGAGAGAGATGGAGACACAGAATCCAAAGCAGGCTCCAGGCTCTTAACTGTCAGCACAGAGCCCGATGAGGGGCTAAAATTCATGAACCATGAGATCATGACCTGAGCTGAAGTTGGACTAAGTTGGGTGGCCCTCTTTTTTTCCTTTTTGAATCTTCCCCTCATCTTCCTCCTTCCCTGGTTTTAACTATTTTATGTTTCCATTTTCTCCTCTCTTGACATACCGATTATACTTCCAAAAATTTTTGTTACTGCATTATAATTTACAATATGCTTTTTAAACTAATATAAGTCCACTTTCAAATGATAGTCTATCGCTTCCTGAGAAGTATAGATACCTTTCAATAGGTCCTAGACCACTTGAATACTATAATACTCTATATATTCTAATCTACTATAAAGGAGTAGTCCCAATTTCTCTTTCCCACTCCTTACAACATCTCTGCCATTCATGTTGTTTATCCATTAACAGTAATCACCCAATACATTGCTACTCTTATTACTTTGTACACTTATCTAACAGCTAAAAATAGGAGAAATAAAAGGTCTTATTTTACTTTGGCTTACACCTTCTCTAACATTTTTTTTAATGTAGATATGGGTTTCTCTGGGTTTCTGACCTACATCATTTCCCTTCTCTTGGAAGAACTTCTCTCTTACAGGGAAATTCTACTGGCAATGAATTTACTCATTTTTGCTTATCTGAGAAAGTCATTATTTCTCATTTTTGAAGGATACTTTACCTGGATATAGAATTTTAGACTGGTGTTTTAAATATACCACTCTACTCTCTTACTCCTTCCATTGTTTCTGATGAAAAATCTGATGTAATCATTATCTTTTCACCTATATATCTAGTATGCCCTCTTCTCTCCCAGATTTTTTCAATATTTTCTTTTTCTTTAATTTTTGGAGGTTTGTAGATGATATGCGCAGGTTTGAGAGAGAGAGAGAGAGAGAGAGAGAGAGAGAGAGACAGAGACAGAGAGACAGAAGTTATCTTGCTTGGTGTTCTCTGAGATTCCTAGATCTATCATAGATCTATCAGATCTCTAGTTTGGTGTCTGGCATTAATTTTGGAAAATTCACATTGATTATTACTTCAAATATTTCTTCTGTTTTGTTTGTTTCCCCCTTCTGGTATTCCAATTGCATGTATGTTGTACGTTCTGTAAATGCCCCACAATATCATAATTGGGTATTTATTATTATTACTGTTATTACTATATTATTTTTTTTTGCATTCACTTTGGGAAGTTTCCACTGATGTATCTTCAAACTGCTGGTTTCCTTCTTGTACAAACTACTGATGAGCCTTCCAAAGGCTTCCTTCATTCTTTTACAGTATTCTAGAATATCCTTTTGACTCTTAGAGCTTCCATCTTAGTGCTTTAGTTATCCATCTAGTAGGCATGTTATTTCCATTCCCACTAAAGCCTTTAACATATTAATCATAGATATTTTAAAATCTCTAATCTTTCTGAAATCTATTTATAGCTGAGTAGGGTTCTGAGGCTTGCTTTATATCTTCAGATTCTTTTCTCTTACTCTTCAGCATAACTTGTAACTTTTTGTTGAAACTTGAACACGGTATATTGGGTAACAGGATCTGAGGTACATAAGCCTTTAGTGTGAGGATTTATATTAATCCAGCTCAAAGTTGGGCTACGTTTATGATTTTGCCTGGAGGGGTCAGTTGGCTAAGTGTCCTACTCTTGATATCAGCTCAGGTCATGACTCAGGGTTGTGAGACTGAGCCCCCCATTAGGCTCTGCACTGAGCATGGAACCCACCTAGGATTTGTTCTCTCCCTCTCTGCCCTTCCCTCACTCATGTTCTCTCTCTCTCTAGAAAAGGAGAGAGAGAGAGAGAGGGAAAGAGAGAGCAAATTTTAAAGTTTGTGTTTAATGTTTCTTATAGCTGTATATGCATAGGCTTCAGTTTTCTCTAGTGTTTTTGTGTTTTCTTCCCTGTTGTCATTGGATTTCTCTAAGAACTCTTTCCTGAATAGAGTCTGGATCTTGCAGCAATTTTAGCTGCAATTCGCTGTTCTTATACTGCTGGCCCGTTGATGTGGTAGTAAGCTGAGGAGCAGGGGAAGCCTTCTATAATCTTTAGATTAAAATTATCTTTAAGTGGGCCTGAGTTTCTGGGCTGTGACTATTAAAATATTTTTCAGCTTCCAGCTCTTGGAGGTGAGACAGGAAGGTTAGTGGGGTTTGGAGTTGGTTTATTGTCCATTCCTCTGGGTCAGATAAGGCTCTAGTACAGTATTTTCTTTCTGAATGTAGGTCCTTTTTTAGGGAGAATTATTTAGGTATATTTCAAAATGCATACTCTCCTTCTCTCATGACAGATTCAGGGGGCTTTTTTTCTTAGATCTTTTCCATTAGAATCTGGCAGGGTTCATAGAGGGAAAACTCAGGCAAGTGCGGGAGTCCTCAAGAGTGTCTCACCCTAAAGCTAGTCAACCCTCATCCTCCAGCAGTTCATTACAATTGCCCTTTAAGTGTTCCCACCAGATTGTGGCTCCAGTATCTTCAGCTCTATTAAGCAGTTCTGAATTGCGACTCTCTGTCTTCCCATCTCTGTCCAGTATTCAGGGTGGTGGTTTGCCCTGTGCCCCCATTTATCTTTTGAGTCTAAGAAAAGTCACTGGTTCTCAGTATGTTCAGCTTTTGTATTCTGTAAGGACAGGACTGATGACTTCTAAACTCTTACACAGCAGAACTCTATAAATTTAATTGTTTTATATTTTTAGTGAAGGTCTTCAGGAAACATATAGTTGCCGTCTCTATTAGTCTTTCTTTTTCCTTCATAAAGAGATACTGAAGAATATTCTCTCTGGGTAACAAATTCTAGGTTGGCAGCTTTCCTTCTTAGTTCTTCAAATGTGTCACTGCATTGTGTTCCAGTGCCCATCATCAGTATTACTATTCCTCCTTTGAAAGTAATATGCTTTTCCTTCCTTCTTTTTTTTTTTTAATGAGAAAGAGTATGCTATACATCCAGTGTAGAGCCTGACACCCCCTGGGATCATAACATGAGCTGACATCAAGAGTCTGAATGCTCAACCTACTGAGCCACCCAGGTGCCCCTCTTTCCCTCCTTCTTGCTGCTTTTAGGACTTTCTCCTTGTCACTGCTGTCCAGTAGTTTTACTGTTATATGTCTAGGATAGGTTACCTTTTCATTTATGCCTTCAGGGATTCTTAGGGGTTTTTAAGGATGCTTAGTTGTGAATTTTCTCTAGTACTGCTTCTGGTCCATTCTCTCTCTCCTTTTCTTCCAAGATTCTTATTACACATTTAATAGACATTAGGCTTTATTTTGGATTTCTGTTGGTCTGTCCTTCAGCTTTCTAAGCCCGTCTTCTGGTATTTTTAATCTACTAAACTTATTAGTTTATCTAAACTTATTAGATACATTTCTAATTTCAAGAATTATATTTTATCTTCTAGAAGCTCAGTTATGTTTATTTTTTCTTGTTTAGTTCAAGTGTCTGGTGAAACTCCCAAATTTTCATGTATTTTATACAACTTTTTCTCTATTCTCCAGAATAGGTTAATTATAACTATTTGAAAGCCTTTGCTGACTCCAATATCTAGGCTACATTTGATTCTTTTATTATTTTATATTCATTTTTCCTGGGCTTGATCATATTGTCTTATCTCTTGGCATAGCTAAAAATTTTTTATTGACTCTTTCTGATGATGTTATCATATCCAGAGTATTTTACCTTTTTTAATGTGAGGCAGCAGAAGTTGGATGCTTGGATGCCATTTTAATGAGCATCAGTCTACCTCTGGTTTGTCCTGACACAAGAGCCTTGCCTTCTGGGGCTTTTCAATGAGAGCATGCTTGGGATTATCAGGGCCCCTCTTGCTGTTTAATCTTTGCCCTCTTAGCACTGCAAGATGATATATAATTCTGTGTTTATTTGAGAGGATTTTTGCTTAACTTTTTCGTTTTCTGGGCTGAAGAGCTTCAGAATTATGTGTTTAAGACATCAAGACCTTACAGTGTTTTGCCTTTAACTCTTCAATCCTGTGTGCTTGCTGAAAGAAAGCTCAGCTTTCTCTGCAAAGGCCCTCTGTCAGTGAAGCCAGGAGTCAGCCTGTAGCACCAACTCCCCCACATCAGTAAAATCCTCCCTTGGCAAAACTGGCTTCTCATCATCAGTTCACTAGTCCTGGTATACTCACTGGTGCCACTTCTCTGCATGTTCTTTGTTTCCTGAGATTGCATATAATTCAGCTCTGGTTTCTATTATAGCTTGTTTGCTTCCTATCCCACATAGCTTCATAATTTAGCAATTGCATCATGTATTGAGACTCCATTTTTCTCCACTTCCCACTAATTTCATGACCCAAAGTTCTACTGTTTCCCTAGTGAGGACTGACTCCTGCAGACACCTGTACTAGAACTCTGTGTCACCCCTGCTGTGACAACGGTGGCGCAATGGGGGGGGGAAGAAGCAAAAGCAAAACTCCAGCTATATTTTCTTACTTTTTTCTCCCACAGTAATCCCAGGCTGCCATCTCTGTCCTTGCTAAAGTCGAGTATTAACACCCTTGTAAACATACAATTGCAAAACAATCCCCTTACTACCCTAGAGGACTTTTACACTTCTCTTTACTTGGTATTTTCCCTATCTAGTTTGTCTGTGGTTACTCTTGGAGAAGGGAGCAAATTATGATACCATTTTAACATTTTATAAGAAAACAGATCAAGGGATGCCTGGGTGGCTCAGTTGGTTAAGCATCTGACTTTGACTTGGGTCATGATCTCATGGTTCACGAGTTTAAACCCCGCACTGGGTTCTGTGCTGACAATGTGAATCCTGCTTGGGAGTCTCTCTGTCTCCCTCTCTCTCTCTCTCTGCCCCTTCCCCACTCGTGCTCTCTCTCTCTCTCTCTCTCAAAATAAATAAACTTTAAAAAAAGAAATATTAAAAAAACAGATGGAGAATGAAGTTCATTATATTTTATTTTTTGTAATAATGTGATAAGTTTATAAATTTATGTGTATTGCTATCTATACATAATTAAGCCTCACTAACAATGAAATAATTATTTTAAAATAAAATATATATAAAGAAAATATTCAAATAACGTTAACTCTTCAATAGATAACATAACAATTCTTATTCTTATCAATGTTTTTAATTATCTAAGCAATGTTTTTTTTTTAATGTTTTATTTATTTTTGATACAGAGCAAGACAGAGCATGAGAGGGGGAGGGGCAGAGAGAGAAGGAGACACAGAACCAGAAGCAGGCTCCAGGCTCTGAGCTAGCTGTCAGCACAGAGCCTGACGCGGGGCTCGAACCCACGAACGTGAGATCTGACCTGAGCCGAAGTCGGAGGCTTAATCGACTGAGCCACCCAGGCGCCCCTAAGCAATGTTTTTTTAAGCCAGTTACCTGCATCATAATGTACATTTCTCTGTATGTATATGTGTGTGTATATATGTGTATGTGTATTTGCAAGGAGGGAGAAGGTTGTTAAATCCACGTTCGTGGCCTTTTTCATAGCTAGTGAATTTAAATTTCTGGAGGATGGGACCCCAAAATTTACATTTTTAACAAGTCTTCTCTCTCAAGAATATTGTTTCATATTACATTTTAAGAACCACTAATCCTTAATCCCCAATATACACATATTTCTTTTCTAAAGTATTCATACAAATGGAAATGCAAAATTGTTATTAACATCATTGTCATAATTAATTTAAAATGATTAATGAACATGGCTTTAGTTTTCCCGGTTTAATTGTTTGCTAATGACGCTGGTTTAATTAATTGTTCATGTCGACAAATATATGATTCCTGTTTTCACAATCCCTTCCAGAAAGCAGATCTTTTATCACTGAAAGGCATGGCCCACCTGTCCCCAATTTATATTGCAGTGATTTACGAATATGATACTCTCTGAATGATGCTTTGTTTGTTTTCAGCCTTTAATTTGGAAAATTTTCAGTTTAAATATATCCAAAGGACTTATATCTTAGTAAATTTGCCTAAGTATGCACACGCATCGACTCCACGAGTAAAAATGAGCCCCTTTAGCAACTCAGGTAAACACACATTTTTTATCAGAGGGGGAGGAGAATGTGCAATGACATATATTTTAACATTCTTCATATGGAATACTCTCCTCAGAGGTAAAAACTATTTTTTTTCTTAACCCTTGGAACAAAAAATAAGCCTAATTACTTTAATTTTTTTCTAAAAAAGTGCATTGAATAGTTCATTGCTTCAGAAGTCCCTAAACTTATTCCTTAGAAAGTGGAAGGCTTACTTCTATGATTCTCTTATTGTTGTTGATACCTCTGTCTAAGCGAAAGGTTAAAAACAAAAAACTATTAAATATTTCATCTCTGCTGGGGCATCCTGCTACAAATGCGTTGTGTGCTTATTTGCTTAAAGTCTTCAGATCATGCCTGTTTTGTTCACCTCTTTACAACTAGCCATTAGTACAATCCTTAGGCCATGCTAGCTACTCAGTAAATGTATCTTGAATCTTTGAGGTTTGGGTTACTTTACAATTTTAGAGGATTTGCACTGTCATCCCTATATACAACTTAAAGCAAGATATATTTTTCCATGAAGTATATTCCTGCTGAATTTTAAGCATGTAGCAAGTAATTATCTTTACCCAAAAACTTGTGTGCAAAACAAACTACTCACTCATTTCCTTTCCTGTTTATATATTGCCATGCATTTGGCACTGAGTATCCATCTCACAAGGTTGGTGGGAAATTTCTCTCTTATCTCACTGCGATTTTTACTAGTTCAGGAACCAAAGTAGGAACTCAGCAAAGCATTGGAAACTGAAATGCAGATTTGGAGAAGAGAAAAATTTAAAGGCATAAACGACTGCTGACATATGAATAAAATGCGTCTTCCCAAACAGTTCAGCTAAGTATTACCTCACATATCTGAGAAAGGCATCTGGCTTCAAGATGGCAGTCTAAATAAATGAAAAAGAACTGAGTACAGACGAAGTCCTGATGCTATTAAAAGTCTGATCCTGCATGTATATAAACATTTAAAGCAAACCACTATTCTAGAAATAGACTGTAAAACTTCTATGCATATAGAGAAGTAAATACAACAAGAAATGTAATCAGGCCAATAATAGAACGTTACAAAACAAAAGAAGAAGAATGTATAATAAATATGAACCACCAAATAAGATGGCAGGAATAAATTCAAATTAACAATAACAATTAATGGAGTTTGGTTAAAATATGTCAGTTCTTTGTACTAAAAATACATCTATATTTTGTTTACTGCACCCATGTCTAAAACAAAATGACACAGGGAGATGGAACATACAGAAATAGGAAGAATATCCTAGCAAATACTAACGAAAAGAAAATAGTTTTCATATTCAAGGTAATTCAAGGCACAAAGCATTAAAAGGATGAAAGAGAGATACCTTTCTTTATAAAAGGAATTCTCTTTCTCAAAATAATTTTTAATTCATTATTATTTTTTAATGTTTATTTATATTTGTGTGAGAGATAGATAGTGTGCAAGTAGGGTAGGGGCAGAGAGATGGAGAATCTGAAGTAGGCTCCAGGCTGAGCTGTCAGCACAGAGCCTGACATGGAGCTCAAACTCATGAACCATGAGATCATGACCTGAGCCAAAGTCAGACACTTAACCGACTGAGCCACCCAGGCGCCCCATCCTCTTCAAAATAATAGAATAGTCATGATCCTTACATAATAACTAAACTTATAAAATTCAGTGAAAAACAGTGCAAATTCAGTTGTATTGGAGATTTTAAAATAATTGTTTTATTAGTGGACATGAAATAAAACACTAAAAATTTTGGATATCATAAATGAGTTTGATCTAATTATAGCTGCTTATAGAATTATTTGCACACAAAATAGATGTTAGTTTTGTAAACACTCAAGAATTTTACAGGCACCTCGGTGGCTCAGTTGGTTGAGCATTTGACTTCAGCTCAGGTCATGATCTCACAGTTTGTAAGTTCAAGACCTGCATCAGTCTCTGTGCTGACAGCTAGCTCAGAGCCTGGAGCCTGCTTCGGATTCTGTGTCCCCTTCTCTCTCTGCTCCTCCCCCACTCACACACTGCCTTACTCTGTCTCTCAAATATAAATAAATGTAAAAACAAATTTAAAAAAAGATAAAAAGTAAGTAAATTGAGACTCTGTTTCTAATTAGCATGTAGGACGGTAGTAATACAACTTTGCTTCCATGGTAATACCAACAGCAACAGCCACTTGCAGGTGAGGAACAAACCCTGCACGGGTGAGAGCAGAGGCTGTGGCAAGTTCTACAGCTGGAGGTGAACGCCACGTCTGAGTTCAGGCAAGTGGAGACTCAATCTGCTTTAGATGGATAGATTGCAAGAATGGGCAGGTGTCAACTGTGTTGGGGAATCTATGAAGATCTGGAAGAACCCCAAAACCAAAGCGAATTGATCAATCCAACAATTCTTTCACAATAGATTGCTTCCCTTCCCAAATTCTACAAAGAAAACAGGAGCGGAAAATGGGTTCAAACCAGAGGGAAATTGGTTAGTCCTGTGCATTCTGTGGTGGTTGAATTCTAAGGCCCTAAGTTGAATTCACTGATAAACAAAACTGCAGCTCCCCTCTCCCAGTTCAAATAGTAACTACATTACAAAGGCAGATGTGTGAAAGGTTGGATATTGAGGACATAACAGGAGAAGCCAAACTAATTAAAACTAAGGAAAAGCATCAGCTTAACTTGACTCTTAGAGGAATCTGAATAATCAGTCTTTCATCTCAGCTGCTACAGAGAAAGAGATGGGCACAGTCTCTGATGGAAAAAAAACCCCTACAAAATCTTACATTTAAATCTGTATTGTTCTTGTTCACACAATGTCTGAAGTAAAAAAAAATTATGAGACATGCATAGGTGCATATTTACCTTTAGTACATCAGATATGGTTTCCTTTTGTTCTTTGAACATATTTAAAATAGCTCATTTAAAGTCTTTGTCTAGTAAGTTCAATGCCTGGGTATCCTCAGGGAAAGTTCTTATTTATTGATCCTTCCCCTGAGTACAGCCGTATTTTCTTATTTCTCTACATGTCTTATAATTTCTCTTGAAAATGGGACATTTAAAATAGGTTGTTACTGTTTGTTGTTGTTTTCTTGTGTAGTAGCTTTCCTGGATAAACTCTTTTAAGTCTGCATTAATATATGGCCGTGTAAGTCTATGCTCAGTTATCTTAATGAGTAGATAATGATTGTATGGAGATTTCTTTAAATGCCTGAAGCAAAGAGTCTCTGAGATTTTATGAAAGGTCTCTGCCATATGGAGAGCATTACTTTAATGTTCAGGCATACAGTTTACAAGTCCACCTAACATTTATTCCCCATTGGTGCAGAACTTGAAGTTCATCCACAAGTGAGAGCTTATTAGGGCCCTCTCAGCTATTTCATGGCCATGACGACAGCATGTGGCCTTCCAGATTCCTAGAAATATGTCAGAGCTTTTCAAAGTCACCTACATACCTCTCACTCAAAAGCTTTTAAGATTTTGGATGTGTTTGATATTTTTCCTATTTGTGATTGCCACCTCAGGCATCTGGGATGTTAAACAACTGTGGCTGATTATTTTTTGACAATCATCCCCAAGGAAAAGGCTGTTTTCATAGGGTCAGCTCTGTGTAAGGCCAAATAGAAACAAGCCTTGCTAGTGGGATTGCAGAGAAACTTCCAGACAGGTCAAGTAATAACCCTTTTCTAGGAACTGGGCTTTTGAGAAAATCTAACCCTGTTCTTTTACCTCCAGAAGCTATTAGGCTGTTGCTTTTTGGCATAAATGTGGAGTAGTGTGTTTCAAGATTATCATGGGGTTGATGAGAGACTCTTGGAGACTAAGAAACTAAAAAGTAGCACAAAGCCCAAAGTTTTGTTTTGTTTTGTTTTTTTTAAACCAAGATTCAACCAATTTTCTTAAATAAACACTCCGCAGGTTGTTGATGGTCTTTGGTTAATTTTCGTGGTTCTGAAAATAATGAATTTGACAATTTTCTTTATTCTCCCTGCTTCTATGGAGGAAGGGACTGTTGAAATTCCTTATTGCATCCTTTCTACTGACATCAAGCAAAAGTTCTTACATTTGACATCAAAAAGCACAATCCATACAGTGAAAAAGTTAATATAGTGGACCTTGTTGACATTAAATCCTTTCTTTGCAAAAGCTGTTAAAAGAGTAGCAAAGCCAGTCACCGTGAGAGAAGTTTCTACATATCATATATATGACAAAGGACTTGTATCCAGAAAATATAAAGAACTCTCAAACCTCAGTATTACAAAAAGCTATCAAATTAGAAAGTGGGCAAAAGACTTGAACTGAAATTTTAACAAAGAGAATATACAGATGGAAAATAGGTTCAACATTATTAGCCACTAGATAAATTCAAATTAAAACCCTAGTAGAATATCACTACACAACTACTAGAATCGTCAAATAAAAAATAGTGATAATATAAAAAGTTGATAAGGATGTAGAAAACCAGATCCCCCCTACATCAATGGTGGGAGTACAAATGTCACTCTGGAAAAACAGTCAGGTATTTCCTTATACAATTAAAAATAGACTTACCATATGACCCAGAAATTGCACTCTGATATATACCTGCCAAATTAATAAAAACTTATTTTATGTATACATGAGTATTCTTAGCAGCTTTGTACCTGAGTATTCTTAGCAGCTTTATTATAGTAACCCCAAACTAGGAATTACTCAAATGTACTTCAGTGGGTGAAGAGAAGAAAAGCGAATACCAAAAGGACATATAAACCATTATTCCATTCATATAACATTTGTGAAATAACATAGTTACAGAGATGGAAAATAAACTATCAATTGCTGAGGGTTAGGATGGGGAGCAAGAGTTAGTATGGCTAGAAAAATGTAGAATGGAGGAGTCTTATGGTGATGGTACAATTAACTATCTTCATCATGGTAGTGGTTACTTACAGCTATGCACGGGATAGAATTGCAAAGAGCTACAACCCCTCCCCCACCCCCAACAAATGAGTGCACATATAACTGGTCAGGTCTGAATAAGCTCTATCAGTTGTGCCAATGATGATGTAGAATTACAAATTAAATAGCCATTCATATCAAGCAATGTGTCAAAAGAATAATTATAAAGATAAGATAATTAGTTATCTACTAAATATTTAGACTCTTTCTTTTCTAGTAACAAAACCCTAATTTTAATCTATTCCTCTTGGGTGGCTGAGTTACTTAAGTGTTTGACTTAGGCTCAGGTCATGATCTCACCTTTAGTGATTTTGAGCCCTGCACAGGAATCTGTGCTGACAACTCAGTGCCTGGATCTTGCTTTGGATTCTTGTCTCCCTCTCTTTCTGTCCCTCATCCGCTCTTTCTCTCTCTGTCTCTCTCAAAAATAAACATAAAAAAAAGTATATTCCTCTAAGTCTTTTGGAGGTTGGATAGCTAATAAAATTCAAGAAGAAATTGTGGTTTAGGACTTCTGAGAAATTACTGTTACCTTACCTACTTCTCTTTCTCTCTGTTTTTTTCCTTGCATCTAGTGAGGATAAGTTGCCCACATCTCTAGTGGTAATCTTGGGTCTATGAGGAAAAACCAAGAGAATATAGAGACTTACTCCTTTATATCCTTAAGTTGCTCAAACAATGCCAGAAACTACTTTCCTCTAGATTTGATTATTTCAGAAATACAGTCCTCAATGTGTTACTTTACTATAGTCAGGTCCCTCTTACTAGCAGCTGAATGCAACTCCTAACTGATACAATAATCAAGTCTTACCCATGTATTGTAAAAATGGATCAACATGAGAAATTCCTTCAAAGGAATTCTCTTTGTTTAGAGACTAAATGAGAAAATTATATATTTTAATGGATGTTGTTTAGAGACTAAATGAGAAAATTATATATTTTAATGGATGCTGATTAAGAATTTTATAAAATCGAATACAATACACATTCATGATAAGCCTTTTTTAAAATGACAAGCGGAAAGACACTTTCTTAACCTATTAAAAGCTATCTGATAAAAACCTATGCAAACGTATTTAATGATGAAATGTTAGAAGCATGCTCAGTAATGTCAGAAATAAGGACAGGATATACTCATTACTATTATTGATCATTATGTGAAAGAGTTGAGATAAAATTATAAAAGAAAAAATGATTTAAAGATTGAAAAGGAGGTGGTCTTCCTAGAACATTTAAGAGAATCAACTAAAAAACAGTAGAACTAACAAAAGAACTTAGCAAGTTGCTTGGATAAAATTCCATATGCAAAAGTCATTTTTTCCTATTTTTCATGAGAATTAAAAGTAAAATAGAGAATAAAGAATGGTTTATTATAGTATCTGAAATATAAATTACCTGGTTTTTAAAAACCTGAAAAAATGCAAGATGTTTATGAAGAAAATAATAAAACTTTATTCAATTATATAACGAGATCTAAATAAACAGAAAACCATGCGATGTTCCTAAGTGTCAGTATTCTATGTTAGGAAAATATCAGCCTCCCCCACTAACTAGTCTAATTGGAGATATGCATATAAAAACAAAAACAAGATTATTTTCTACAAAATATTTTTTTTAAAGTCTTGCAATAAAAAGTGTTAGTAAAAATGTGGAAAACAGCTCCCTTTCTATGCTGTTTTTAGGGTATGAATACATTGATTTACTCACTTAGGCAGAAATTTGAAAGTACAATTAAAACTAAATTTTCTGAGCCTGTGACCTTGCAATTCTATTTCTAGACATCTGTGCCTGAGGGCACAAGAATGCTCACTGCAGCTTTATTTGACTTATCAAGACATTGAGAACAAACTTAAAGTCTTTGCTAAAGAAGTTTAAATCAAACAAGGAACATACATTTTGTGGACTATTGCCCACGAATTAAATAAATAACTCACAGGTATCAACACAGATTACTCTAAAAGGTACATATGATACAATTCATAGCATATGATACAACCAAAATAAAAACACACACATTAAACAATTGGAAATCCACATACATACACTAATGAAAGGTAAAAAAAAAAAAGAAAGAAATAAATTAGAAATGTGCACTAAAGACATACTATTGATTACTTCATTGAAATGCGAGAGAAGGATAAGGGCACAAGAAGTAATTCATTTTAGTATCCATTCTGTTTATTACTTAGCTCTGGTTCCTGGGAAAGTTGTTTACCTTCTTTGTGACTAATTCTCATCATCTATAAAGTAGAGGTGAGAATGCATTTAATTTTGTTGGCTGTTTGCTGTATGCTTGGAACGTTGTTAAATTATTTTAAATCACATAACAGATACAAATTGACATCATGACACTTCCATAATATACTTGTTACATTTCTTTAGTTTTATAAATCAAATCAAATCTAGCTTAATTCCCATCTACCAGGGTTTATGAAAAACCATTCTGAATAATCTTCCACCCCTCAACTGTGGGATTGGTATGAACTTCAGGTTTCCACAGAGAGGTCCAGAGAAGTTGGACTCAGTCTGTATCTATATCATTTAATGTGCTTGTTATTCACTTTTAAAGGCACGTGGCTTTGCAGTTCTTGGCATTTATTCCTTCCATTCCTCCCTATCAAATTCAACAACTAGTGCTTCCCTATAAGCCAGTAGTTCTCAGTGCAGGTGAGGGGAATGCGGCCCTCCAGGAGGCATTTGGCAATGGTGACAGAAATTTCAGGTTGTCA
Source organism: Suricata suricatta (assembly GCF_006229205.1). NCBI lineage: Eukaryota > Metazoa > Chordata > Mammalia > Carnivora > Herpestidae > Suricata > Suricata suricatta. Next base: position 38,073,360 of record NC_043713.1, read on the forward strand.
CAACTTGGAGGGGAGATGCTAATGGCCTCTCGTGGGTAGGAACTAGGGATGGTGTTAAATGTGTGACAATGGGCAGCTCCTATCCTGCCCAATGTATTAATAAGGCCAGAGTTGAGACATTGCTCTCAGGTACCACTGACACTGTAGGCAGACTCATGGGAGTGTTTTGGGGTGCTGAGAACCAAGGAATAGGACCAGAACTCAGCTGATCCTAGAATCTGCTAGCCTCCACCTGCTTCAGATAGGGCTCCGACTACCGACTCTGCTCCCTCAGAATGCACTGGGTTCCCCTCCTTCTCCCAACTCTGCTAAAGTTGTGGGTGCCTTTCAAACAAATGCCAGTTTGGTTCTTGCAAACAAAGATCGGTTGGAGATTTTCTTAAAGATGGATCTTGAAACTCAAAGAAGGTAGTTATTTCTGGAGTAAGGAAGCCCAGAAAACAGAAGAATGGCTGTCCATCCTACCTCAGGAAAAACAAGATTGGAATTAATATCTCATTAAGTGATCCTATCACATTTTCCAAATAGAAACCTGAGATTTGAGAGCGGCGAAGCTATCCTTGTTAATAACCGCTAAGTTATTAAAGAGCTGTAGCCACAAAGGAGAGCTAAGTTTAGCAGTTCAGTGCCACCTTTGATAAGAAAAAACCACGTCTAACTATGAAGTTGATAGATGGTCTTAAGTCACTTTCAAGATCACTTCATCCAGGTAAACGTAAAACAGATGAAAAATAATACATGTTCCCCTGTAGCACATGTTTTATTTTAAAACATTTTAGTGAAATATAAAAAATTTGTTAGTGAAATATAATATTCACACTCAAAAGCACACATATCATATGTGTACGGTTTGATGAATTATTACAAATTGAACCTATCTATGTAACCAGGAAGCAGATCAAGAAACAGTGTATCACCAGCGCCCCAGAAGCCCCCTTGAGTTCCCTTCCAGTTACGAGACCCTCCTTCACTCAATCTAATATAGGTTTTCATATTTAGATTATCTTCAGGTGCCTCTCGGGGGTCCATTACAGTACCAACAATATCACATTCTATTTTCTCTTTTTTTCATCTCTCTTTTTCCCCCTCCCTCCTTCTCACCTCCTTTTTTTCTCCCTCACCCTACTCCCTCTTTGACTTCATTTATTCTTAGCTACCATGAGTTTTCCACATGTTTTCTTCTATTACCTTTAATAAATTTAGACACATCTAAAGAACAGTAGATATGAAATAGAGAACTATCACAGCAGAGGGAAAATACTGCCAAGTTATGCCACTGTCACAGTAATTCTAGTTGCTCATCTAAACCCATTATTACTAAGTACCTGGGTCCTATGGATCCTAAGTACCAACTTCCTGTGGAAGTTGGTGTTGCAATTATGAATTTTAGAATAAAGTGTTGTATTACTGAAGAAAACCATGTAGATTTCCAAAAACAGTAAATGGAGAAATGGCAGGCAGTATTAAAAACTGGGGTGCCTCGGTAGCTGAGTCAGTTAAGTGTCTGAGTTCAGCTCAGGTCATGATCTTGCAGTGTGTGAGTTGGAGCCCCCTGTCTGACTCTGCTGGCAGCTCAGAGCCCGGAGTGTGCTTTGCGTCCTGTGTTTTCCTCTCTCTCTGCCCCTCTCTGGTCTCAGTCTGTCTCTCTCTCAGAAATAAACATAAAAAATAATAGAAAATAATAAAAAACCATAAACTGTCCCTCCTGAATTCTTCTTTCTTCTAGGCTGCTTTGGGGTATCTAAAATCAATAAAAATTAAATAAATAACACTTCCAAATTAAACAATCAATAACTTATTCATCCTAATATTCCATAGACCAATTTTCCCCTCATATACTAAAGCTTGGTAAATTTTAAACAATTGGAGAATTGGCATAATATTTGAATTATAGATCATAAGACCCTCTTTTTTAACAGTGAGGCTGAGGAATGGAAGAAGTAGGAGTTACACTTGTTTTATAAATTAATTATATTGCAACAGGGCTTTATGCTAGGCAGCCGTTCTGTTTTGCAGGATGATTTTGATGAGTGAGATATGCAAATCTGGGGACTAATCAGCCATATGAAACTGGAAGTTTTTCTTGTTTGTTAAAAAGTGCAATCTTATGTCTAAGAACATTCAGTTCTTCAAACTAAGTGAAAAAGCTCTGCCAAACAGAGGCCTTGCTGACTCTGAAGGAAAGAATACGGACACATCTATCTGTAATTAGTGCATTAATTGCTTTAGTACAAATGGTGAATACCACAATATTTGAAAACAATTGCAAACAGATTAAACATTTGAGGATCTTTACCTATGAATGTGCTGAGCCTGTACTTTCTTCATATATAATACAAAACCTGAGTTTTAGTAAAAGTATCATATATATGGCCTTGTGAAGCTTCTATTAAGTGAAAGAGTCCTATAAAATCTGGGGAAATTACCACATTTTCTAAGTGCCCGGCCATACCAACACATCAGCTGTTTTTCAGTTGATTTAGCTTCTAAGTCCATCTTAACATGGCATAATCTAATTAATGAACCATGCTGAGACTGAATGGACCATTAAAACAGCTCCAAAAGGTCTGAATTTGGATGTTAGGTCTTTCTCATTGGAATGTGAGGAAAAGTTAGTTGTCTATTTTTTTCTACAAAACTTTAAAGTATCTGTACTTTTGGGGCACAGTTCTGTCAAATATATTTAGGAAATAGAAATTATTCTACTTTATGATTATCAATCTTAATTAAATATTATATTCTAGTATTTTTTTGTTCTGACTGGGATTTTGATTAACCACTCACTTGATGGCTTAATATAGAATAAATTCAGCAGACATGCCTGATATTCATAGAACAAAACTTTATTTTCATGATTCATAGGTACTTCATTACATCACCTCTTATTTTTTAAAATAATAGGAACTTAGGGTCCCCTGGTGGCTCAGTTGGTTAAGCGTCAGACTCTTAATCTCAGCTCAGGTCATGATATGGTTTGTGAGATTGAGCTCCGTGGGAACCTCACGTCTATCAGTGTGGAGTCTGCTTGGCATTCTCTCTCTCCCTCTCTCCCTGCCTGTCCCCTGATCACACATGCTCTCTCTCAAAATAAATAAGTGAAAAAAATAGGAACTCTATACCAAATAATAATTCTACAATTTCTTGAAACAATTTCAGTTCTCAGCTTGTAATACATGAATATTACAAAGACAAGTATCAATGCATTTATCTTTAAGGTAATACAATTCGAACTCAGGTTTTCAAAAAGATAAATCATAGCCTTTAACAAGAGTTTTGTGGGGCAAAAATTGAGATTCTGGATACGGAAGTATTTTGAGAGTGCTCAAAATCAATGCTAATGCTCTGTATGTGTCCTGTGGATTTGGCTTTGCTCCCAGTCCAGACTGCAATTTAACAAGCATCGTATTATCGGTCTTTACCACCTCACAGCTGGAATTAATCTTCCAGTTAACTAGCCAGTGACATAGGAAGACACTGAACAAAATGGGACAAATTTACAAATACTGGATTCGGGAAGGGCCTTCAGGAAATTTCCTGAAACTGTGGCCTGACCTGAGTGGGGAAAAGGATGAAGAGACCGAAGGATTTGGGTCTCTGAGTAGTGATAGTTCTTGTGACATTTCGGTTTAATGTATTTTATAGTTTTGTCTAAATATGATCCAGAGTGGATGGCTTCCCTGTGGTGCACTGTATGATTGCACTGAGCAGGACCTAACAAGGCATCTCATCTAGTAATTATTCATAGAAAGGGTTCTCGAGAAGTACTTGATTGAAGAATGAAGAAAATAAAGAGAAGAGAATAAAGAAAAGAAAAAAAACCTCGCACATTTTGAGGTTTTCATTAGTAACATATTTTGAAAAATGCCTTCTGTATTTTGTCCCTTCCTTTCCTTTTGGATCCTGGAAATAAAGTGATTTACATGAATGACATGCTATCTAAGCCAAATGCTTCAGACTAAGTTTAGTACCCATTCTAATTCTTCATTCTCTCCATTTTTCAAGTAGTATTAACTGAGATTTGTAACACTGTGTGCGTGTGTGTGTGTGTGTGTGTGAATTCTAACTATCCAATTCCTACTTCCATTCTGTTAATAAATGTGACTATCACTTGCATTAAATACTGATAACTCTCCTTGCTAGAAGTTATACTATAGCTTACATTGAGAGGGAAAACCTGAGGCAGTTTTTTCCCTTTTCAGTGTTTTTTCTTTTCATGGCATTTGTGTACAAAAAATAGAAGTTCTTTCTGTTTTATTTGAATAATAGTCTTCTCATTTTGTGCTTCATGAATACTTTTCTCATAATCCTTATAAAACAGATTTCCATGTTAAAAAATGGTTTATTTGGTTATTTAGCTTACATCCCATTTTATTTGTAAGACTTCTTTCTTGAAAGTGCATTTATTTAGCTTAGCAATGTTAATGAAAGATTGCATTACAGGCATTTGCAGAAGCATCTGTAAATCATGAGATATGATGAGACTGTTTCACAAATACATATTCATGATTAATTTAATGACATGGCAAGGTAATCCAAATCAGATACCTATGTATGATGAATAATTAACACTGTTGCTCTATTAAAAATGCAAGTTTAACAAAAATAATTTCTAGCCAGGATTTACAGAGAGTAAATTAATATGCTGTAATTACTTTTGTTGAGCTTTTTTACCCTCTGCCTGCCCATATAAAAGGGAATGGATCTTTTATACGGAAATTACCCCCAGAATGTGAACCTACCCACTGATTTGATGCCCCTTTCTCTCTCTTAGAATGGACTGTTATCAAACAGCCCAGTGCTGACATGGCTGGAACCCAGTGTAACAGGATCCTGCACAGCAGCATCCCCGTTGGATTTGCTGTTGCTGAAACCAAGCAGAGGGTGGCACTCTCCTCCACCAAACTCCCTCAATATGATCAATCAGGCTTATTTCAGAGAGCTCTTTGTGAGCAGCAGGAACAGAGAGGAAAAGGATTACATGATGGGCTGCTGCCATTTAGGGTTTCACTTCAGTTACAGTGAAACGGACTTGTTATTTGCACCTTCATTCTGAAGTGGGGTCATTGCAAAATTCCTCCCTAAGTAATTCACAGTGTTTTTGGTTGTGGTTCTTGAATTGGACAGTTTTGTGTGGTTACCTGTGTTATTTTCCTCTCTCTTCTTTTTTTATGTCAGCAAATCACATCTCTCAATCTGTCTCTTTTTGATTTTTAAGTTTTCATTTTGATTCCAGTGAGTTGACGTACAGCATTATATTAGTTTCAGGTGTACGGTATAGTGATTCGACAACTCCATACATCCCCCAGTGCTCATCACAAGTGCACTCCTTAATCCCCGCCACCTATTAACCCATCTCTCCCCGCTCCCCTCCCATCTGGTAACCATCAGCTTGTTCTCTACAACTGAGTCTGTTTCTTGATTTGTCTCTCTCTCTTTCTCTCTCTTTTTTCCCCTCTGCTCTTTCGTTATGTTTAAATTCCACATATAAGTGAAACCATATGGTATTTGCCTTCTCTGATGTATTTCATTCAGCATCATACTTTCTAGCTCCATCCATGTCGTTGCAAACTGCAAGATTTCATTATTTTTACTGTTTTTATGGCAGAATAATATTCCATTTTATATATCACACCTTTATCCATTTATCAACCAATGTATACTTGGGCGGCTTCCATATCTTGGCTATTATAGACAGTGCTGCTATAAACATAGGGTTGAATGTATTCCTTTGAATTAGTGTTTTTGTATTCTTTTGGGTCAATGCCAAGGAGTGTGATTGCTTGACCATAAGGTAGCTCTATTTTTAACTTAAAAACATGTTTTTGAATGTTTATTTATTTTTGATACAGGGAGAGAAAGAGTGTGAGTGGGGGGGGTGGCAGAGAGGGGGGGGGGGAGACACAGAATCCAAAGCTATTGCTGTCAGCACAGAGCCCTACATGGGGCTCAAACTCACGAACTGTTGGGATCATGACCTGAACCGAAGTCAGACACTTGACTGACTGAATCCCCCAGGTGCCCCTATTTTTAACTTTTTGAACCTTGATATTGTTTTCCAGAGTGGCTGCCTGAGTTTCCACTCCCACCCTCAGTGCCTGAGGGCTCCTTTTTCTCCACAGCCTTGCCAATACCTGCTGTTTCTTGTGTTGTTGATTTTAGCCACTTTGACAGGTATAAAGGCGATATCTCATTTGCGTTTCCCTGATGGCTAAGTGATGATGAATGTCTTCTCATGTATCTGTTGGCCATCTGTATGTCTTCTTTGGAGAAAGGTCAGCTCATGTCTTCTGCCCAGTTTTATTAGATTATTTTTGAGGTGTTGAGTTTTATAAGTTTATAAAGTTCTTTATATATTTTGGATACAAACAATTTAACAAATATATCATTTGCAAATATCTTTTCCCATTCCATAGCTAGCCTTTTAGTTTTGATTGTTTCCTTTGCTGTGCAAAAGCTTTTTATTTTTATATAGTCCCAAAATTTATCTGCAAATCACAGCTTTTTTATTTAAAAAAAATGTAATGCTTGCTTACTTATTTTGAGAGAAAGAGAGAGAAGAGAAGAGGAGGAAAGAGAGAGAAAAAAAATTCCTAGCACCGCCAGCACAGAGCCTGACTTGGGGCTAGAACTCACAAAACTCGAGATCATTACCTGAGCCAAAACCAAGAGTCTGATGCTTACCTGACTGAGCCATCTGGGTGCCTCTGAATTAAGACTCTTGGGATTCAGAGATAAACCTGGGTTATCTAGCGAGGCCATTGGGATTATAATGTTCTGTGTAAGAGTCACGCAGTAGTGAGACCTAGAGGAGAAGACAGGCGATGATGGAAACAGAGAAACGCACTTTGAAGATGCAGAAAAGAAGCACCAGACAAGGAATACAGCCAGTTACTAGAAGCTGAAAAAGGCAAGGAAATTGATTCTGGCCTCAGAGTTTCCAGCAAGACCCATCTCTGCCAACACCTTGCCCAGTGAAATTAATTTCAGACTTATAACCTCCAGAACTGTAAGAATATAAATTTGTGTCATTTTCAACTACTAAGTTTGTGAAAATTTGTTATGGTAGCAATACCAATCTAAAACAGTTTTCAAGGAGAAAAATAAATCACATAAACTAAGAATCTGGTATTAATACACAAACTGTAAAAGAAAAAATGAAAACTATTAGAGACTAAACATTGAACACTGAATGAAAAATTTTCCTGCCAAGCAAGGAATTCAATCCAGCAGAGTCTAGGTAGGCTGCTGGCATCAAGTTGAGCATAAGAGAAAGCAGTAGGATCTTAAAGGCAAAGTGCCATGAACCATATTTGCCCCACATTAAGGGAGGGAGATCTCTGAGTGATGCAGATTGGCTGCAGGACCAAGATTGCCAGCTGTGTAAACACAGGGCTGGTAGGCGAGAGACCTGTCTGGGGATGACAGCCTCCAGATACCTTGTGAGGTAGCAGGTCAGAGGCAATAGCAAGGGAGAAGAGAGCCGGACATAAAGTGTTAGTAACGCTATTAGAAGGAAAGGAGAGAAATAGGAGGACGGAAGTAGAAACAGGAATCCTGACACAATATGAGCTAACACTTATGAAATACTATCTGCTAGGAATTTCTTAGGTGCTCTGCATGTATGAAATAACTTATTACCCACAACCATATTAGGGGGATATGGTATTTGCCACGTTTTACAGCTAGGGAACCTGGTTTTCTGAGAAGTTACATACTTTGGCAAAGGTCATGGAAACTCTGGCCAAACTAGATTCAAACTCAGGCCTGCCTGACTCCAAAACTGAGCTCTTCCCTTGTTGCCCATTGAAAGAACTTGCTTTGACTTTGAGTATTATTGGATCTCGTTCGATCTCTATTATTTGTTTACTGTGTGACAGTTACCATTGGTGTCATTAAACACTGTATAGTCACACTTCTGTGGGGCTTTTAAGAATTACAAACAATTCTCTTAAAAGATAAACTGAGGCATATTAAAAATATTAGCGTATTTTTGCAGAAATCTGGTTTGGAACCAGAAGTGTGCAGGAACACTCCACTGAGAGGAGCCAAGGGAAAACTTTTTAGAAAAGAGGTGGAAGCAAATCAAGGAAGTCATTTGCTTGGCTACAACATAAGTGGTCACCTTTTTCGGGGAAGCCTATTTGGCTGTTTATGATGGGTTGTCCTTCAGTTTTGATTTCTTTTTTTTTTTTTTAATGTTTTTTAATTTATTTTTGAGTGACAGAGAGAGACAGCGTGAGCAGGGGAGGGTCAGAGAGAGGGAGACACAGAATCCGAAGCAGGCTCCAGGCTCTGAGCTGTCAGCACAGAGCCCAACACAGGGCTCGAACCCACGAACCGTGAGATCATGACCTGAGCTGAAGCCGGACGCTTAACCGACTGAGCCACCCAGGCGCCCCCAGTTTTGATTTCTTAACCTTGATGCATTAGAGTCTCAGGTTTTGGTTTGCTTAGATAGGCTACTAAGGCGCTTCAGTCGAAAGCCTCCTTGTTTCATTAATTTACCATCTCATACCACAGCATACTCATTCTAGTTCCTGCAGATTCACAAGGTTGCACTCTTAACTGGATTTATATAAATTGCTATAGATATGTAAGATCAATACAAATATATTTGGTCTTGCTTCTTTTCTACCATATTTGTAAAATGAAATTCATGCACCTATATTTATATTTGGTGCCAAAACTCAGTTATATATATATATATATACATATATATATGTATATATATATATATATATATATAGTAGAATTTATCATTACTTATTTTCTTTTTGTTGTTGTAAAATCCAAATTTTATGTATTTACTTAATTAGTCATAGTAGTAATCATTTAAATTTCTTTTATTTTTTTAATTTTAATTTTTTAGAGATATAGAGCAAGCAGAGGAGGGGGTGGAGAGAGAGGAGATCTTAAACAGGCTCCAAGCTCCAGATGGAGCCCAACAAGGGGCTTTATCCCAAGATGCTGGGATCATGACATAAGCTGAAATCAAGAGTCTGATGCTCAATCAACAGAGTTACAGGCGCCCTCTGATCATTTAAATTTCTACTTAAGAGTATAAGATATAACTGATATTTTATTTGATCCTTCAGACAAATGTAGATTACTTAAAGTACACACCAGGGGCGCCTGGGTGACTCAGGTGGTTCAGTGTCTGACTCTTGATTTCAACTCAGGTGTGATCTCACAGCTGGTGGAATGGAGCCCCATGTCAGTCTCTGTGATGACAGTGAAGAGCCTGCTTGGAACTCTCTCTCTCTCTCTCTCTCTCTCTCTCTCTCTCTCTCTCTCTCCTCCTCTCTCTCAAAATAAATAAATACAACTTAAAAAAAAAAGGACAAACCAGTACATGTAATTAGAAAATGACACTTTTTTTTCTGTTTCCTCCTCCCTTCTTTTTTATTTTTTAAATAGTTTGTTGTCAAATTGGTTTCCATACAATACCCAGTGCTCTTTCCCACAAGGGCCTTCCTCCATCACCACCACCTCTTTTACCCCCTCCCCCTTCAGCCCGCAATTCGTTTTCAGTATTCAATAGTCTCTCAAGTTTTGCGTCCCTCTCTCTCCCCAACTCTCTTTCCCTCTTCTCCTCCCCCTGGTCCTCCATTCGGTTTCTCCTGTTCTCCTCCCTTCTTAAGGACAAATGTGGTAAAAGGGATACAGAGACCACAGGGAAAAAAGAGAAGAGAATGGGGTCCCAAAGACTCTCTCCAGTGACTCTAATGAGAGAGATGGTCTCATAGTATATACAACTTGCAGTGAAGAACCTTCACATGCTAAGAAACTGGACTGTAAGTTGAAAGATCAAAAGAGGTATTTCAGGCCCTCTCCATCCTTCTTCCACCTCATAGATTGTATTTAGTTTGGAAAATAAAGCAAACCTGAATTAAAATAATGTTTTGTACATATTCTGGACTATTTGTTGGCCTAACTATGAAAGCTATATATTTTTTTATTATCCACCATACCCTTTGCATTACTAAGAGTGGTTTTTGTGATTTCTATGTGTAGATACAGAACCAAATACTTGACTATCTGAGTAGTTCAAGAAATCATTGCTTTGATGATCAAGAAGGCTCCCACTTTTAAGGAGAGCAGTTCAAATGGATTTACTTAAAACCTCTAGAACTCAGCTGAGGTTCCAAGATGTTCGTGACACACTATTTCAAAAGAATGTTCACTTAGTTGAACATCAAGTCTTTCTGGGGCGGGTAACTCGTAGGAAATAAGAAATAATTTAATAAAAATTTGAGCAATTCTGGAAACTTAGGAATGTGTACACATCTGTGACTTCCTCTTTTCTTTTTAATTAAGCAAAATGGAGTTTATTAAACCTAATGCAGCAAGAACACTGTCTTGACAGTTTTAGTGGTGTCTAAAAAGGATGAAACTATGGAAGGGTATTTATAAGATTTTTAGGGCCAGGACAGGGTAATAATATTTTTAAGTCTACCTGTTTATTTGGAGATAATCATAGGTTAACATATAAGAAATAATACAGAGATCCCATGCATCCTTTACTCCAATGGTAACATCTTGCAAAACTATGGAATAAAATCACAACCAGTATCGCGATAAGGATACAATTCACAAATGTTATTCGGACACCTGCAGTTTTGTTTATACTCCTTTGCGTGTCTGGGTGTGTGGTTTTACCGCATATGTGGGCTCATGTATCCACCAACCCAATCAAGATACAGACCAGCTACACCACCACTTACTGCTTCCTCACCACCACTTCACGTGAGATCTGGAAACCTTACTTCCTTTTGGGTCCCTTTAGCTTCCCCATTTTTATTATTATTTTACTTTGTTTTTTTATTGAAGCATAGTTGACACACAGTGTTACATTGCTTTCAGGCGTACAACATAGTAATTCGGCAACTCTATTCGTTGTGCTTGCTCGCTCCAAGAATGGCTTTCATCTGTCACCACACAACACTATTACTATATCATTGACCCTATTCCCTGCTGTTCCTTTTCTCTGTGTAACTCCTTCATTCCAAAACTGGAAGCCTGTACTTACCTCTCCCCTTCGCCCATTTTCCCCCTTTTCCCCTTCCCTCCCCTCTGCAACCATCAGTTTGTACCATCTCCACTTTGAAATATCATTGTCTTGACTATCAGCTGGTGTAATATTGCAGACATCAGTTATGATTTATAAAATGCATGAGAACTGGCTGTGCCTATGTTACTGCCTTGTCTCTTGTTCTTTCTTCTAGTTTTGTTCTCATTTCCCCCAAGATTCCTTCTTTTATCATTTCTTTTCACTTCAAAGATTTTCCTTTTGCCATTCTTTAAGGATAGGTCTGCTTGTGACAAATTCTTTAGTCTTTATTGTTAGAGAAGGTATTTTTTCCCCTTTACTCCTGAAGGGTAATTAAGCTGCATAAAAAATTCACACTTAACAGGTATGTTCATTCCTTCTGGCCTTCACAGTTCAGATGGGAAATCCACGGTCATTTGAATGAGTGTTCTGCAGTTCATGTGTCAATCTGATCTGGATATCTGCAATATTTTTTCTCTGATGTAGTGTTTCTTTTTTATTTATTTTTTTTAATGTTTATTTTTGAGAGAGAGAGACAGAGTACAGGCAAGGGAGGGGCAGAAGGAGAGGAAGACACAGAATCCAAAGCAGGCTCCAGGCCAGAGCCTAAGGTTCTGTTAGAGCAGAGACCCTTGGGCTGGAGCCCACTAACCAGGAGATTATATCTGAGCTGAAGTTGGGTGCTTAGCCAACTGAGCCACCCAGGTGCCCCACTGATGGAGTGTTTCAAAGTTTAATTATGTGGTGTCCTCACGTGGATTTCTTTTGTTTCTCTTATTTGGTTTTATTCCACTTTTTGAATGTGTAGGTCTATTGGCAAATCTGGATAGTTTTCAGCCATGATTACTTTTAAGTCTTCTTTTATTCTCACCTACCTTTTCCTTCCTTCTGGAACTGCAGTGATTCAAACACTAAATTTTTGCTTTTTTCCTCAGGTGCCTAAGGTTCTGTTGATTTTTCTTTCTGTTGTGCAGAAAGAGTAAATTCTATTGGTCTACCTTCAAGTTCACTGACCCTACCCTGTCATTTTCACTCTACTATAGGCCTAACTGGCTAGTTTTTAATTTCTGTTTTTTTGTTCAGTTCTATAACTTCCATTTTTAACCTAATGCCTATTTCTTTGCTGAAGTTTTCAGTTTTTAAAATTTGTTCCAAGATATTTTGTTTATTGAAACCTTTTCATAATGGTCACTCTAAAATCCTTCTCTGATAATCCCGATATCTGATTCATCTGAGCACTGACATCAGTTTGTTGTATTTTCTCATTCAAGTTGTGATTTTTCTTAGTTTTTGGTATACTGGCATGTAGTTACCTTATGTGTGGCATGCATGCCCTGGCTAATTTCTTGGGCCGTGGTCACCCAAGTTTAGGAAGTTTAATTTTAGAGCCTTTGCAGTGCTACTTTGTGGAGTGGAAGGAGTTTCCAGACTGGGCTGGTTGGTGCCGTCTCAAGCTGAGAGCTTCCTGGGCTGGGTGTTTCTTGTAGAAGGACTCCTCTTTACCTTCCCCCACCCCACTGTCTCTTGTTGGGCAAAGGAGTCTCAGACCAGACAGGACGGAGAGCCCTTCCCGGGCCTGACATTTACTAAGGTGGGACCTGCCTGTCTGTGAGAAATGAGAGATGAAGAGCACTTCTGGGCCAGGTCCTTGCTGTGGCAGGACCCCCCTTTCCAGTGTTACATGGCCACCTGGTTGTCTCTTGCTGGTGGAGGGACTCTTAGGAGAACAACTGTACTTCCCCTGTCTGCTATGGTCGGAGGGCCCTCCATGTATCACTCTAGCAGTGCTGTTGGGTTTGCCTGGTGTTGGTATTGGTTTGATTTGGGGGAGGAATCAGCCTCTCTGGGCAACACTGTGTTGTAAGACTGAGGGTCACAAATGTTAGAATTGAGATGCCTTATTTTGTTGTGTGTGTGTTGGGGGGGGGCGTCCATATGGTACCATGCTGCTGCCTTGTTCCTTAAGTCTAGGGGTCCAGTTTATCTTCACATCTTTCAGAGTTCCCTGTCGGTTACCTCCTGGATAATTTTTAGTTTTTAGTTGTACTTGGCAGAGAGGAGCAGAGAGAAACAAGTCTATGCCATATCCAGTAATCTCTTTCTTAACCATTCTCTAAAGAACTATCACACTCAACTTAGGAACTGCTCGATTAGTCTATTATTTCATATGATGCTGCCAGATCTGAATGGGAGGGAAAGTGTGGGACTTAGTATTTCCAGAACCTGATTTGAGCTCAGGGGTCAGTGGCAGAGAAGGAGCCAACAGGAAAAATGTTTTCTTTTTTCATAAACAGAAGTTTCCTATCTCTGCCTGAGGGCTTCCCCCAGCAGCAGGGTATGCTCTGTCCATTAACAGGGCAAGTAGGAAATGCATTTGATTGTGTGTAAATTATACTTCCACAAAGCTGATTAAAAAAAATAAGCCCAAGATAAAATTGATGAAATCAATTACTTCTATTCTGTCAGAAAGATAATTTAACATTTACATTTTAAAGATAGGTCTTTAAAGCTTGTCTTTAAAAGAACTGCAGGTACAGCTTCTGTTTGATTGAAAGGAATTTAATCTGAAAATAATCTAATACAGAAGAAGCTTACAAAGTTGTTTTGGAAATTGTTCCCTCAGGAAGGTTACCAACTTGGACTAAAATGAACTTAAGCAAACAGATGCAATTGTTCATAGAAGGAAAAACAGCTCAGACGGCTGACTTAAAAGTACTGAAGGGAAAACTACAAAAGACTCGAGGCATTTCTAGAGAGCTGAAGCAGGACTTAATTGGGATGCATTCTATGTCCCCAGAATAGGGGAACCCTGCAGTATTTTTCCAGGTGTTTTTCAGAATTGTTATGGACCAGGGATTACATAAAACCTCCCATTCCTCTCATATTTTTTAATGTTTGTTTGTTTATTTATTTTGAGAGAGAGAGAGAGGAGAGAGAGAGAGAGAGAGAGAGAGAGAGAGAGAGAGCGAGAGCACCTGAGGAAGGAGCAGAGAGAGACGGAGAGAGAGAATCCCAAGCAGGTTCTGCACCATCAGTACAAAGCCTGATGCGGAATTCAAACCATGAGATCATGACCTCAGGCAAAATCAAGAGTCAGATGCTTAACTGACTGAGCTACCCAGGGGTCTCTCCTCTCATTGTGAAAGGAGACTCTACAGTGGCTATGCTTTTCCTCTCTTACTACTGCATTTTGGATCTATGGAGACACATAGCTTTACTTTTTGTTTCACAGGTCTCTGGATCAAGAGCCACACCCGAGAGCTGTATCTAGATTTGATGCAGATCCTAAAATCCTGAGCTACGACACTGGTGCCATACTGGATGAGAAGAGACACTGGGGCTTCTGGATTGAGATGAACATGTTTTGCAAGTGGGAGGGATGTGAAGTTTGTGGTTAGAGAGCCATTCCTATCCCCCATCATAAGTGGAATTTACTTTACTACTCAGTGAACCTGCTTCAGCCAATGGAACATTAACAGGCACGCCAAACAGAGGCTTGAAAGGCATTTGCCATTTTGTGGCTGGGGTCCTCCATCCTCCAACTTCCAATGCATATTTTTAACTTCCTTCCGAGCTCTGACTGGCAATGATTTATCCTAACAATCAGTTCAAGGCAGTGTATACTTTTTCATGTTCATTAAAATCTGTCTAGTTGTTACCACTGTGAATTTCCTGTCACTTCCACATTTTTATGTATTTGTTTATGGGAGCACTCCATTCCCAGGTACCAAAATCTTTAAAAGCTATTTGTAATAATTTAACATTTACCTCACAATTTAGCATTACAAAAATACACAAAATTCTGGACATGACTTAACTGGGTCCTCTGTTATACGGTCTTTAGCGACGCTGGAATCAGAGTGTTGGCCAAAGGACTGTGGCTCTACTGAGAAGGATCTAATTCCAAGCCCATGTGTCATTGGTAGGATTCAGCTCTCTGAGGGCTGCTGGACTGAGAGCTTCTGGTTCTCACTGGCACTTGTCGGCAGGAACCCCTCAGGTCCTTTCCACATGGGCTTTTCCAACATGGCAGCTTGCTTCATCAGAGTTTGCAAGCTGAGAATGCAATAGGAGAGTCAACTAGCACTAAAGAAGTTAAAATGTTTTGTAACTAAATCATTGCATTTTTGTGGTATTGTTGGTTAGAAGCAAGTTATTAGGTTTAGCCCACACTGAAAAGGTGGGGATTACACAAGGATGTGAAATCCAGGATGTGAGGTTCATTAAAGGTTCTCTTAGAAGTCTGCCTATCACAGGGAGTCAGGGAGACAGGAAGGACGAAGTATTTTTTGTTGTGTCATTCCTTCTCAGCTTTGAAACACACTCCCACATTAGTTGCATCTCTACTCATGGCCTGTGACTACCTTGTGGTTCTAGTTCTTATTGGTCTCCAAGAACATTATTTCCTTTCCTTGCCCTTCAAACCAAGGGGTGAATGCTTTCCTATCATGGGTAGATTCTAGTTGCTTAAACTCTTCCACTGTTTCCCTCACATGTACCCTTCTTTTATACATGGTTCATTCATTAAAATCTCTTCTAAATAAATGCACCTGAGTTGAATTCTATTTTTGCTGGAATTCTCACGAAGATGATTTTTGACATGAAGAAGTCTTTATTTTTATGGGATCAAATTTGCCAATTTTAGTTTTTTATTTCTCTTTTTTTGTCATACTTCGAAAGTCTTTCCCTTCTTTCAGATAAGGAGGATATAACAAAAATTGTTACCTTTCTTCCATATATAGCTCTAGAGTGTTTATGGTGTTCTTTATTGGGCATTTAAATCTTTGATTCATTAAAAATACATAAGCAGTGAAATTGTTTCTCTGATGACTACTCACTTATTGCAACATTATTTATTGAATAATATTTATTTTCCCAGTAAGAGATGTAACCCATACCACATAATAAGTTCCCACATATATTTTTTTCTATTGAAAATAAGTCCTGTGTTTTAACTGAGATCAGAACATATATAAAAACAAAAAAAATTTTCAGTTCAGTCTATGGAGGTGATATAATGCTTATTCCCCACAAGAGACTATTTCAATTCTGAATACAGTTGCAAAAGTTCTATATTAAATGTTTACAAATTAAAACTAGGACAGTGCATTTAAAAAGAATGAGAATAAATGAGGCGCCTGGGTGGCTCAGTTGGTGAGTGTCTTCGGCTCAGGTCATGATCTCACGGTTTGTGAGTTCAAGCCCTGTGTCGGGCTCTGTGCTGACAGCTCAGAGCCTGGAGCCTGCTTCAGATTCTGTGTCTCCCTCTCTCTCTGCCCCTCCCCTGCTCACGCTCTGTCTCTGTCTCTCTCTGTTTCTGTCTCTCAAAATAAAATGCATTAAAAAATTTTAAAACAATGAGAATAAAATAAAACTTATTCTGCAAACATAAATATGATTAAATACTAAGAAATCTTTCATCAGAATTTATGATTTCAATATTTTTGATTACATTATGAGATACTACAAAGGAATTTGTTATAATGTAGTAATTACTTTTAATAAAATATTGAAATATGAATAAAAATCTATAAAAACTATATTCAAAAAATCAAAAAGAAACATTAAATTCTAAAGATCAGAACATCCAGAACATCCACTATGACTCACAATCACTTCCATAACGCAAAATTGTTTGGTGGTCCTAGCAAATGCAATGGGGGAGAAGAAAATCTACATGAGAAGTGACCAAACTATCTTCAGTTGCAATGGTCTGATGCCATACTTGAAAAAAAGATTAATAAAATTTATAGAATTGAAAAAAATTAGTATCATGACTGTATAGAGAGTAAATGTATAAAATCAATATGTTTTCTCTATACAAAAAATAAACACCCAGGAAAGCATATGGCAAAAATAATTCATGCAGGTTGGAACAAAAGTTATAAAATGCTTAGGATAGCATTAAGGGAATTGTGTATGACATATATAAAGTCATTCATAAACTACAGGTGAGAGGCATAAAACCAAACCTAAAAAGATATGTAAATCGAATTCATTGAAGAAGTCCTGGGCCTACGTCAGGAAGTGCAAAAACAACGTGTGTCCGAACCGGGGCTTGGTGGCTCAGCTGTCGGAGTGGGAGAAGGTCGTCCTCGGAATGAACTTAATAAAGTTCATGCATTTATTATTTCTGAGTGAGAGAGAGTGCACACAAGCTAGGGAGGGACAGAGAGAGAAAGAGACAGAGAATCCACAGCAGCCTCCAGGCTCCAAGCCGTCATCACAGAGCTCCGGGTGGGGCTCAAACTCCCTAACCATGAGATCACGACCTGAGCCAAAGTTGGGTGCTCCACTGACTGAGCCACCTGAGTGCTCCCTAATTACTATTTTAAACAGAAGCCCTATAAATTTTATGGGTAAATGGATTTCAAATTTCATGTGGAGAACTAAAAATCTGGGACTTGCTAAAAAATACTGAAGAATATGGTGATGGTAGACTGTTTCAATGGGATTAAGCTTTGTTATAAAGCCATTGTAATTAACAACTTTTACCCAAGACTAGCCATGAATAGATCTAAGTATAAATAGAGATTTAATGTATGACACAGATGACATTTTAATTCACTGGAAAAATAACATTTAGTGAGTAAACTGTAGTATCACAATTAGTCACCCATGTGAATATACATCAATCAAAACCTCTATCACACATCATATTCAAACAAGTATTCCAGATGGGTGAAGGCTTCAGATATAATTCAATACAATAAATTTAGAATTAAATTTAAGAAAACATTTGTATAAATTTGGTTAGGGATGACATTCCTCAGCAAGACCTGAACCCCAGAAGCTATATTTAAAAAGGACAGACTTATCAGAGATAAGAATTATAAATTTAGATATGAAAAGCTACCATAAAAAGCCCAAAGGCTAATAATGCACTAGGAAAAAATTGATATTTCATATTATGTGCCTGCAGAAAAATATACCTAAGATAAGAAAATGTCCAAATAATTGTTAGAAAAATAGAGGCTATAAGTTAGCAATTCACAGACAAGAAAATATAATGGCCCAAACAAAAGAAAGCTGCTTAATAACAAAAGTTTTTAGGAAAATTTTAATAAAGCAAAAATTGGATAATTTCATCCTTCAGACTGGCTATGATTTAAAAGAAAAATTATCTAAGTGCTAATGAATAGGGAAATTGGAAAATTGTCCTAATATTTCTGATGACAAAATAAAAAGCACAGAGTATAAAAAACAAGTTGTAGAGTAATGTGTGTGGTATGGAACGTGAGTCTTTCCAGAAACTAATTTCATAAAAGTTGATTAAATATTTTGAACCTAACCAACTACTTTGAGAATCATTCCTATAAAAATAAAATGCAAATACACACACACATACACACACACACACACAATGTACAGATATATAAGGATGTTTATTATAGCATTGTTTTTAGTAGAAAA
Organism: Suricata suricatta; assembly: GCF_006229205.1. Classification (NCBI taxonomy): domain Eukaryota; kingdom Metazoa; phylum Chordata; class Mammalia; order Carnivora; family Herpestidae; genus Suricata; species Suricata suricatta. Next base: position 38,091,823 of record NC_043713.1, read on the forward strand.
CATTGTAAACAAACTGAATATCTAAATGTTTATTTTTTCATTTTATCTTTTTTACTGCTTATTTATTCTTGAGAGAGAGAGAGAGAGAGAGAGAGAGAGAGAGAGAGAGAGAGAATGAGCAGGGGAGGGGCAGAGAAACAGGGAGACACAGAATCCAAAGCAGGCTCCATGCTGTCAGCACAGAGCCTGACATAGGGTTTGAACTCACGACCATGAAATCATGACCTGAGCCAAAGTCAGGTGCTTAACCAACTGAGCCACCCACTTGCCCCAATAGCTAAATGTTTAATATAGCAGGAGGGCTGGATTAATTTGTGGTATATGTACAGCATGGACTATTAGGTAGTTGTTTAAAAAGAGCAAGATAAATTTATGTTCATTTATCTGAAAAAAGGTCCTTGCTGTAGCATTAAGCATAGTGGTAGAGTAATATATAAGGTATGATTCTATTTTGCTAAAATCTAATGAACAGCAATAACACGCCAAAATGTTGCGTGTGTGTGTGTGTGTAAAAAGTTGGGGGAAATACATACTAGGTTAACATTTACTATCAGAATGGGGACGTGATTCTAATTTTTGTTTTGTTTTGTTCTTCACTTCTCTTTGCTCTGATTCTCTGGTGACAGAGAATTGCTTATGTTATTTAAAAAGTTAAAGTAACAGAAATATACTAAAATACATTAAGCAAATGTTAAGATGTTTTGTGTTTTATGAATAGAATGTTCAGCATTTGAATGCTTCTAAAGAGGAGGGTTTTTTTTTTTTGTCTTTTTGAATATACAAACATTAAGGACAGGCAATTGTTAATGGCCAAAAGTGTGGGTGAAATGGTGGGAAATATTTGCAATCTTACGAAATAGGTGATGCTGTTGTCTACCTGATGTTTCATTCATGTTCCTCCTTCCTGCTGGTGCTTCTGTTACAAACATATGGACATGAAGTCCATTCTTAAAGGAATTCTGCCAGGATTCTGAAATTTGAATTTTCTGTCCCGTGTAGCTTGGAAGGCTGGGCTAACCACTAGGCCATTGTGAAGATATCGAATTAGCACGCACCCAGTTGAGGAGATAGATAGTGGGGACTCATGAGCAGGTCCTTTATTTTTCCCCTTTAATTGGCTGTTTCTTAGTCCTTCCCTGACTTTAGAATTATCCCCGTTCCTTGTGTTTTTAAAACCAGTGCAGGATCTGATGCAGAACTTTCAAGTGTATAAATCCAGAACAATCATGACTTAGTTCCATATACTTCCTTATCTTCAACAGTTTGTGATAAATAGTTCCTTTTCCTCTGCTTAAATCATGTTAGTTTCGCTTCAATTTTTTCCAGGTCTCAGGTTTTCAATCTTCTTAATTCCATCTCATTGTTATTTCCCTTCTCCTCTGCTTCAATATATATAACAAATATTCTTTTTGAAAAAAATATTATATTTACACTTAAATTTTTCTTTTTTATAAAAGTTTATTTATTTATTTTGAGAGAGAGAGAATGAGAGAGTGAGTGAGCACATGAGCAGGGAAGCAGCAGAGAGAGGGAGAGAGAGAATTTCAAGCAGGTTCCACCCTGTCAGCACAATGCCTGATGCAGGGCTCGAACCCATGGACCATAAGATCATGACCTGAGCCAAAATCAAGAGTTGGATGCTCAACCATCTGAGCCACTCAGTCACCCCTTTACTTGTTTTTTAAAAAAATTTATTTGTATTTTTTTACAGTTTATTTTTAATTTAAAAAATTTTAATGTTTATTTTTGAGAGACAGAGAGACAGAGCATGAGTGGGGTAGAGGCAGAGAGAGAGGGAGACACAGACTCTGAAGCAGGCTCCAGGCTCTGAGCTGTCAGCACACAGCCTGATGTGGGGCTCAAACAATGAGATCTTGACCTGAGCAGGAGCCGAAGGCCTAACCAACTGAGCCTCCCAGATGCCCCCCCTTTACCTGTTCTTACAATACATATGTTACTATTCTAGGTTGCTTTCCATATAAATTTTGGAATTATCAATTTCCGCACACAAAAAAGTCAGATTTTGATTAGATTAGATTTAGACTGGCATTGTGTTGAATTTCTGTTACCTTGGGGTGAACTGAAATCTTAAACATATTGAAACTTCCGATCCATAAACATGGAATATTTACTCATTACTCATTTCTTTAATATCTCTCAGAAATATTTTGTAATTTACACTGTGGATTTCTGAGATTTAGTAAATATTTGGTAGATTCCTTAAGATTTTCTGGATAAGAGGTCATGTTGTACATAAGTTTTATTTTTATCTTTATTTATTATTTATTATCTTTTCTTGTCTATTTGCTCTGCCCATCTTCCCCAGTATAGTTTTGAACAGAAGTGGTAAGAACCTTGTTCTCAGTCATGGGGAAAACATTCAATATTCACCTCTGTGTATGATATTTATTATATTGTGTAAATGTCTTTGTCAGATTGAGGAAATTTCCTTCTTCAACATGTTTACTGAAAAGTTTTCAAAAAAGATGTGAACAGACATTAAATTTCATTGAATGCTTTTTCAACAGCTATTGAGGTGGTAAAAGATGGCATTTTATGTTGTTGTTAAGTCAATGAATTATGTTCTTGACTTTCAGTTGCACTGACCTTGCATTCCTGAAATAAATCCTACCTGGTTAGGACTTATTACAGAATTTGTATTTGTTGCTAGATTTAACTTGGTCATATTTTGTTTAATATTTTATATCTGGTTGTGAGATTTATTGTTATGTCATTTTATTTTAATGTATTTTTTAAAGTTTATTTACTTACTTTGAGAGACAGAGAACAAGCAGGGGAGGGGCAGCAAGGGAGGAAGAGAGAGAATCACAAGCAGTCTCTGTACTGTTAAGCACAGAGCCCGACACAGGGTTCAGTCTCACAAACTGTGAGATCATGACCTGAGCCAAAATCAAGACTCTCAAATGACTGAGCCACCCAGACATCCCGTATTTGTCTGATTTTGTTGGATAGGTTAGTGATGTCCTAATAAAATGAGTTGAAAAGTATTTCTGTTTCTCCTACTTCCAAAAAGTATTTGTGAAAATTGCTATTATTTCTCTTTTTATAATCTTATTGAATTCACCAGTGAAATCATCTGGATCTTGGGCTGTCTTTGGGGAAGGTTTTTATTACAAAGTCAGCTTTTAAAATACATTTACAGCTATTCAGGCTTTCTGTTAACTTCTTTTGGTAAGGCTTTACCCCCCTACTGATTTTTCCCATTGGATCTATGTTGTTAGATATATTATCATAGTTGTTGATAAATTCCATTATAATTCTATCAACATAATTTTTTCAATTTTGACACCAGTAATTTGTATTTTATCTTTTTTATCTTGATCAGAGTTGTGAGGGATTCATAAATTTCAGAATAAATTTTGGTTTTATTAAATTTCTTGTTTGATTTATAGTAACTTCTGTTTCTTTATGGATAAAGAAATTGAGGCTTGCCTGAAGTCATGTAAATATGAAGTAGTGAAATGAAGGTATAGATTCACACACAATTCTTTTTGACTCTAAAACCTGGTCTCTTTACATTTCATTATTAAATTTCCTACTTCTCAATTAGACTTTATTTGCAAAATCTGCAGCTCTGTACTTTTTATTTACAGCATAATTATGCTAGATACTCTTATATTTGAATTCTTTTTAATGCTTATTTAGTTTTTGAGAGAGAGATAGAGCATGAGTGGGGGATGGGCAGAGAGAGGGGGAGACACAGAATCTGAAGCAGGCTCCAGGCTGTCAGCACAGAGCTTGATGCAGGGCTCGAACCCACCAACCATGAGATCATAATCTGAGCCGAAGTCAGATGCTTAATTGACTAAGTCACCAAGGCGGCCAATAGATACTCTTATTTTTGGAATAGGTCTAGGATGGCTTCATTTTAGTTTACAGAATTCACATCCTTAGCAATTCTCCTGTAGTTCATGACTCAGTATGAAAAAGCAAAATAAGAAGAGAAAAATCATGACTCTGCCTTAACACCATCTACGGTTTATTTTCTTAAAGCACAAAATACATAAAACATTAATGATGCCTTGGTTATCCTACCTGCCTATGTGAAACAATTTAGAATTTCTATTCTCAAATGGAGATTGCTAGGAGAGAAAATGGTTCTTCACCAAATTAGGGTATCAAGCTCAATTTAGGAGGTTTTAATCTGATGCCTGCCATTCAATTCACATCTGCTAAATAAAAAAAGTTAAGGGGTGAGCTCCTGGCATGTATGTTTTTATCTAATGAGTGTAATATGCTCTCCTGGGGAAGAATCTGCTCAGTCAGTTAAAAACTAACTTTATTCTCTGCCTGAGGTGAATTATGTTATATGTGCTATATTATCATTTTAATAATATTTATTCCTTTAGAGTTTTAAATAATATGTACATATATATATATACATATATATATATGGGATGGGACCCAAGATTTAGAAGTGGTGCAAAATTGACTAATCTAGCATAGGGGGTCTGATCCCAGATTATTCCAGAATATTGATTCCTATTCACCAAGAAGCTAGTAAACCAAATGAAGACTCACAGGAATCGTAGAGTGACCCAGATAGTACCTCAGAATGAACCTACCTTTACCAACTTCTCCAAGGAGAAGACATCCCAGTACATACTACAGTAGACCTCTGAGACCACTGGGAAATGACTTTATTATAAGACAGGGATTTTTAGATCACGATAGCAGAATTTCCTCCAGGCCACACTTTATCTGGCAAGTCTTTTGACACTATTATATTCCAAAAACCTCTATGTTGGAGTTGTTGCTCCTAACTTGGATAGCAAACATAGTATTTTATTTTATTATTATTATTTTTAATAGTTTATTGTCAAATTGGTTTCCATACAACACCCAGTGCTCTTCCCCATAAGTGCCCTCCTCCATCACCACCACCTCCTTTCCCCCCTCTCCCTTCCCCTTCAACTCTCCGTTCATTTTCAGCATTCAATAGTCTCTCAAGCAAACATAGTATTTTAATAGGTAGTGCCCTAGGTTGTATCATAATTTGTGATACTTCTATTGAATTCATCACAGGTAGATGAACATATCCATATTAAATTACTGGTAGAATATACCTAAATGTGTTGAAAGTGAATTTTTAAATGTTTTATCTCTTACTTCCCATAGTCATATGAATTTTATTTAGTTTTGATAATAAAGACAAATGAAATTGAGGATTAAAAATATAAATGAGGACAGTGATTATATTATAATATTTATAGTTTAAAATTTTTTTTAATGTTTATTGGAGAGAGAGAGAGAGAGAGAGAGAGAGAGAGAGACTGACTGAAAGTGAGTGTGAGCATGAGCAGGGGAGGGAGGCACAGAATCTAAAACAGGCTCCAGGCTCTGAGCTGTCAGCACAGAGCCTGACGCTGGGCTTTAACTCACAAACCATGAGACGATGATCTGAGCCTGAGTCACACACTTAACTGACTGAGCCACCCAGATGCCCCAGTACAAATTACAGTTTTAAATACATATACAACCAAAATAGAGTTGCCAGATAAAATAAAGAACACTATTTAGATCAATTTCAAATAAACAACAAGCAACCGTTTAGTATAAGTATTTCCCAAATATTGCACTGACATACTTATATTAAAATGTATTCTTGGGGTGCCTGGGTGGCTCAGTCACAGCTGAGCGTCTGACTTGACGTCGGCTCAGGTCATGATCTCAAGGTTCCTGGGATCCAGCTTCACGTTGGGCTCATTGTTGACAGCACGGAGCGTATTTGGGATTCTCTTCCTCCCTCTCTCTCTCTCTACCCCTCCGTCTTTCTCTCTCTCAAAATAAATTTTTTTAAATGTATTCCTTATTTCTCTGATATTTACATCTTGTTCAGTATCCTGTTTTCCCTCCTAAATATGGGAACCCCATTGAAAGAGAAAAAGAAAATGCTTCATTTTCAAGAGTCACTTAGGATATTTCATAATCTTTTTAACTAAAGATTTTAGGTAACTGATTCGAACTATAGTCTTCCTTAGTAACTTGTTAGTATTTGAATAGGGCATGCTTGTGTTAATATGAAACTTTCTCCTTAAAAGAAAAAATAAAACCTTCACAACCAATCTTTTTTTAAGCTCTGATTCACTGGGATCACTTTCACCTACAAAAACATTTTTAAGTAATTTAAACAGATGGGCAACGATGTTAACCACATTCAAAGATTTCTCTTGACACAGTTTATAGTCCTGATAAGCTTTTCCTGTGGTTCCTTTCTCCATATGACTTCATGAAGCCACTGTCCAGAGGTCAAATGCCAGAGTTCTGTGACATTTTGAGCCAGTGCAAGGTGTTTTCTTTCTTCTTCCCCCAAAAGTTTCCTAAGGAAAAAATCTAAGCCCATATGAGATAGTTTGCATTCATGCAGAATGCAGGCAAGAGCAGCAACCTAGAATAAAAATGCCTCCTTCTATTTCAGCCATTAATTTTCCCCAGTGAAATCTCTCAAAAATTAAATTATGCTCTATATGCTCCATCTCAGATCATATTTTAGATTCTAGATTTCCTACTCAATATATGAGTATGATATTAAGGAAAAGCTAAACAAGTAATCTATAACGCAATATTTTCTATGCTAAATGTAGGAGTTTTCCTGTCACCCACAGTGTCTGTGATTTGGCTGTAAAAACAAATTTTTTTCCTGTTGATGCAGAGAATATAGCCTCTAGTTCTTTCTCATCCTTCTAATTAAGTACTATCTGAATAGACTGGGATCTTAATTGAAACTGAATTCTATTAACATTCAAAGTAAAATTAAAAAGCACAATTTAATCACTGCTGGTTGCAAATTCAACAACCATTCTAAAAATTAGAAATCTAAGACTAAAATATTGTAATGTTTTTGACATAATCAAAAATCGAAAGTCATAAAGCTCAAAAACTGATTTATTTATGGGCTTGTATTGGTCATAATATGGTAAGCAAAGTATCTAGACTTTAGTACTTCTGTTGACAGAAGCTAGAAGTGCTATGCAAGTGGCATTTCTCTTTCCCTAAGATGAAATTTTAAAATATTCTACATTGCAGGCTTTCAATATTGAACAATACTGACAGTCCTCTTTATTAAAGTGGGCCCAGCATAAATTTTGCTTAATAAAATTCTAAACATTACATTAGAGATCACCCTTCTATCTACCCCTCCTTCCTCCTTCTAGAATTACTCTTCATCTGGTCTTAGGTGCATGCAACTCTCATTTATCACGTGTCCCTCTGCATTCTAATTTTTTATGTTTCTCCTTTTCCCACAGCAAATCGTAGCTTACAAAAGGAAATGTCAGTGTCTTTCATCTACAGTTAAAGAAAAATACATGCCTATGAACCAATCACAATACTATTAGCTAAATAATAAGAGCAGCTCAAGTGATAAGTTCAGTGGAGTAGGCAAAAGAAAAAGAAATTATAGTAAATGTTAAATCACGATGAAAAAAGATAATAGATATTTCATGTGTGTATAAAAATAATTGTGAGGTCATAATTTTGGTATCTTTAGAAATAAAATCTGAGGAATGATAATTCTGGTTTTAATAAAGGACAGAAAGTCAAGAACTGAGAAAATTGAGAGAATACACATGTATGTGTATTTATACATATATGTTTACAGGTATTAAATACGTATTAAATGGAAACTATTTTTATTTATATGTATGTATATATGTATATGTGTATATATACTCCTTTCATGTACAAATACCTATATAGTCTGTATACATATGTGAGGAGAAATAGTTTCTCATTAAACATATCTCTCCCTCTCCCCAGAATATTTCTATTTCTATCTCTGTATCTAGTGATTTCTTGACATCTTCACACATTTACATATAATATTCTACATAATTCTATTAAAATATATATTTCAATGGTAATATTTTTGATGATAGAAAATTTGGAAAGTACAGAAAAAGAATTCACAGAATGAATATTGTTTTGACTGGTTGGAAGTGATAGGAAAGTGGGCAGAAAGACTCTGGTATTTGAAATTCAAAAATATGTGATCCTTTTTAAGATTGAAGAGTGTATTGATTGAACAGTGCATCCTGGACATGGACAGTGTGCTAATCTGGACCAGAGATTTAAGAAAAAAATACGGGAAGAGGAAAGTTAATGGCTGGTCTTGTAGCCTTTCTTCAAGTTTCATCTGATGATGTCTAGTAAATTCTCTTACAACATTAACTCAAGAAATTGTTAGTCGATTACTATACTTGATCCAAGATCAATTGGAACAGAGTCAAGTTTTGTATTTTGGAACAAGTTTTTTTACTTCCTTGTTGATACTGAGTACTGAGCACTGGCACTGAGATGGAGCTCAGAGAATTGGGACCAGTGCAGTTCAGCTCACGGGCTATGCTACCAGGTCATCGGGAACCCCTGGGGAAACGGTGTGATGAGCTAGTCTGTAAACCAGAGGCATGACTGGCCAGGACGAAAGTACACTAAAGCCAACGGCTTCTTGTAGCTTAGATTTATCCACCCACACTCAGCCTCGCCTCTCATGATCACACACATCCTGAGGGCAGAACGCCTGGGACCTGGAAGCTATGGCTGGGTGTCACGACACTCCTGCTCTGCTCCTGCTGTGCACACTGTATCGATTCCTGTCCTTTACCTTTTTACAAAGTCACGTGAACTTGATGCTGTGTGAAGCTTATTATGCTTCATTCATTTAGTTATAGAAAAATTAAAATGATTGGCAGGTAATGGTTATCTCTTAATGACTTTTAGCAATGCGCTACAAGAAGGAAAAAACTCAGACTAGAGGTAGCCTGTCTATAAGCAGAAAGGTCAGAAAACACAGCTTTTAAAAGTTTCCTGAACTGGTAAACTGAAGCGATAAATGTTGAAAAACAACATCAACAACAACAACCCAGCTTTTCTTCTCCAGGCTGAAAGTGATACCAGCAGAGGCAGCAAAGTCTCAGGTGAGCAGGATATTAGGTTAGGGTCCTCAGAAGCAAAGAATAAGATTAACGGATGGCCTTCCCACTAAATCCTAGACTTCTAATGTGCATCTAGTTAATGGCCGTTAGGCAAAAGAAGCAGATGATAGATACAATGGTCTGCAGGGTAATAAATGAGATTCTTTAGGTTTATTGACTATATTTAGACCACATCTATATTTGTAGGTACTTGAATTTGACAAGGTATGAAGAAAATGAAAGTCTAGTAATTTTGGAAGGAGAATGGATGACTGAATGGTCCAAAATCAGCAGGCAAGGCTAGCAACAGCCTGTGACTATTAAGAGTTGAAGGTTTTCCTAAAGATAGTTCAGTCTTGGACACGAGGAGTTTGAAGAACTTAGGGATACCACAGGTGTTCATACACCTCAAGAGCTGGATTGCTACTTTTACATGAGCTCAGACTTGCTTAAAGATACAAGTTTGTAAATGTCAAACAACAGATGGTTGTGAAAACCCAGATAATGCATGTATTTCAGTGAGAGCCTGTAGTTTTGAAGGAAAGGTAGTGGCAGAACATACAAATTTAAGGGTCAAGCAGAGGAGGCTGTGGAGATAAAAAGGCGTGGAGAGGCTGAAGCTATAGGAAGAAGCAGTGAGCATACTGGATGAACAGGGACACAGAGATATGTCCTCATCTGTGTAAAAAGTTATTAAATTCCTTGAAGCCTTCTTTATGAAAAGAAAGGAATTCAAGGGGAGGAATTGATTTAGAATAGGAAGAATATGTCATGCTCATATATAGGAAGAAGAAGTAAAAATAGGAGTGCAGATAAAATTTTCCGGAAGAAGGGTTGCAGAAATTTGAGAATGTTAAATCTTATCTCCTCTCCCCCCAAATTAATTAGTAAGAAAGTTAAGGATTATAGGCTATGTAGGTAGTTTTAGGTGAGTAGTGGTGGTATGAGTGAGAAAGGGAGCAAAAGGCACAAACAAAATAATTGTTGAGGGGTGTGGAGTGCTCAGCTAACATGAAACACCATGACAGGAATCAGCAAAAAATCCAAATATGATTTGCTCCGAAGGAGATTTCTATTTCTTTACATATCGCAAAATACTTAATCAAAATGTAGCTCTTTCCTAATCTCACTTTCCTCTCCCTCTCCTCTAATTTAACATGGAACACTAATGCAGGATGACTTTATAGCTATAATGTGAATAATATACATTATGTTTCTGGTGAATTAATGTTTTTATTATACATAGAACAATTCTTTACCCCAAATGGATTTGCCTGTTGATATATGCTTTGTCCTCTTAAATCAAAGTGTTTATGTCAGTGGGCATTTCTGTGAACAAAACTGATTACTAAAAAGAAATGTAATTCTTTCTTTCCCACACACACATATATACACATGCACATACACACACATGCATACACAATTTGCATATATCTTTGATGATTTTGAGATTCGACAAACAGAATCCAAAGTGTGCTGGGGGCAAAATTTTCTATTTACATTTTTAAATAGGCTGCCATTATTTATACTACTGTCATTTTGTGTTATAACTGAATTTGCCTACGGTACTTCATTAGTGGCTTAATAGTACAATGCTTTCCTGAACCTTTAGTGCTGTGATGATTCAGGGTTCTTGCAACATTACTGTTCTTACTATATTTAGGATTATAAATTTAGTATATGAGACTATTTATTTTTTCATAGCCCTCCTTCAATTAAAGTAATGTGCAGTAGGTGAAGAGTGGTTTGGGAACAGGGAAATGATGTGGCTCGAGCTGTGCTTTAGGAACATTAATCCGTCAGGATTATGGAGTACAGAATGGCATCTACATGACTTGGCAACCAATTGGATGCTGAACAGAATAGGAAGGGAGGTGGTGAAGCTAGGAGTCTTCAAGTGTGTCTCCAATTCTTTTGGATTCTGACTTTTTTGGAGTCTTCAAATGTGATTTCAAGGTCTTGAGTTGTAGGTACTATGAATATTAATTTGTATTAATCACAAAAAGAAGAAGAAGAGTATCAGAGAAGAGTATCAGAGACTTCGGGGAAGAGTCTTAATGTGTTTTGAATATAATAAATTTAAGGATTTTTGAAGATATTCAGAGCATTAGAAAGTTTGGAACTGAGTTCAAGAGGGAAGATGGGCATAGTGTAAGAAGAGAGATCCTTCATTGAACTTCATAAACTGGAATTTTTTCAGTAAATATTAAGATAATATGCTGTCTGGATTATTGTGGATAATGAAGTCAATAATCAATGAAATACCATAAAAATGAGACAGAAACATTAGTGTCAAAATATGAAACCATGTAGAAAATGTAATTGAAGTACGGCATTTTTTTCATATGTTAGTTTCCCATATCAATTGCAGACCTTTCACGCCGATTGCTATTTATCCTTTAAAGGAGGCATTTTCAGTATCTGGGAACTTTCTATCAGGATCTACCAGGGCTAAGTTACTCTCTTGCTTCTACCCTATATTGCTTCTAGTTCTTTCCTGGCTAAGCCCTTACTGCTTAGGGACCACCAGTATCTCTACTCAGTGACCACAGAATAGTGAGTTTTGTGTTTGGTAATGGTTCTTTATGGCCTGTTACGTACAATAACCTCTCTTTCTAGATTTCCCCAGTATGTCCAAAACCTATCAATTCCCTTGTGGAAGTACAGACCAGACTTCTGCCCATTCCATGCTGCTGTCTGTTTTCTGCTACCTTGATCCATAAATGTAATTGCTTCAGTAGACTTGAACAAGTTCCCACTTAGCCCATTGAGAATGCTACCACATTTGAGCTTCAGCTTTCTGTGCTGCGGAGGGGTTGGGTGGGGGGCCTGGGAAACCAATCTGTTAGGCAGAGACCTGGAAAAGCTAATATCTTATTTTTCCTTCTTTCACTGATTATGATCCTTCTACGCCTATTTTCTAAATCTCAAAAAGTGAGATGCCCTCTACATTTTGTCCAGTTTATATTTTTTTATGGTAGGAAGGAAATTTCTTTAGGAAACATGCCATCATGACTGAAAGCAACTCTTCCTAAAGCTGTAAATTTTTAACAAAAAAAATGCTTCTAAATTATCCAAATTCATTTGTGTGTTGTGGTCACTGAGACCACCTGTAGATTCAGTGATTCACTGGGAGGACTCATCTTAAAATCATATGATGGCTGGGATTTATCGACCCTAAAGCAAAAGGATACAAAGCAGAATCATAGGGAAAAGGCATGCGGGGCAAACTCTCCAGAAACCAGCCACAAGCTTCCAGGAGTCCTCTCCTAGTGAAATAACAAAGGATCACTTAATTTCTCCCACAATGAGTGGTGATAACATGAGTGAAATGGCTAACGGGGAGGCTCATTAGAAACTCAATGCCCTCTGCCTCGCATGTATCAAAGATCCAGATTCCCAGAAGGAAAGGATGTGTTCGGCATAAACCACCATCCTTGCACAAATACTGTGGGCCAGTGAGCCACTCTATATTCGAGGAATGATGGAAACACTCCTCAAATGTTAGTTTTCAGATACCAGCCAAAGGCCAACCTTGCAAGTAACTAAGAATAAAAGTCTCAGGCTTATTATGTTAACTTTTTCCCCCTTCACAATGTGATATCTCTACTTTAAACCCTCAACAAAAAACAGAATTTATCATAATCTGCTTAGTCCATGAGCAATGTCCCTCCATCTTGTTTTTCTGCCCTGAAAATTTAAGTTTATGTTTTTACAGAACAAAATAAATGCTTATTTTTCAAGTAACAGTAAAATATACTGATATAATTGAATATAAATAGATTGATATACAGTTTATCCTCATCATTCTAAGATTCCTGAGAATCTGAGAATTCATCTATTCACTAAAGTTTACTTGTGACCCCACAATTCATACTCCCACTTTCGTGGTCATTTGTGGACTTGTTCAAAGTGGTGATAACTTGAGTCCATCAACATGTACATTCATGGCTGAGGTCAGACAAGGCCAGCCTCTGCCTTCTTGAATCAGTTCTCATGCAAGAATGACTAGAGGCTAAAGATCAGAGGGCGCAGTGCAGTGAAGTGCCGAATTCTGGCTCAGAGGCAGCTGGACAGAGTGAGTCCCAGCTCTGGCTCCCCTTAGTGAAGTGGCTTCAGGCAAGCCACTTACCACTTTCAAGTCTCATTTTCTTTTTTGTAAGATAAACAATTTCTAGGATTTAAAGGTTATAATCCCTGTGAGATGTATATGTATACACTTCCCTTGGGAGCAATGGTTCAGTATTCCCCGAATTTGGTGTTCCCAAATTGTTGTGAATGACCGGTATCAGCTGTATGTATTTTTATCTCCTTCCTTCATTTGGTATTGGATTGTCTCCTTGCTGAAGTTCATGTTTTATAGATTTTAGTGTGCATCTGAGAGTAGCAATCTATATTAATCGTCTCTATCATAAGGTGACTTAATTTGTTCTCCTTCTAGAATAATAATAGGGTACCAAATTTCGGGTTTAAGTTGACAATTTGCATATACCATCCCATTTTCTCCTGGCATGAATGAGCTGATAAGAAAACTGCTGTAGGTATATTTATTGTTCCCTTGTAAGTCATCAGTTCTTCAGATGGCTTTTAAGAGTATTCTACCTTTGATAGTTTGCAGTTATACTATAATGTACTTATGTGTTGACTTATTTTTATTCCTGCTTAGCTTTCCCAGAGTCTTTTGAATGGAGTAGTAAATGAATATCTCTGTCCCTGCGAAACTCTTTACCTTTACTTACCAAAATAATGCTTCCTCACCAATTCCTTTTTGTTCTACTAAAACAAAGATTCACAAATTTGCAAATAAACTTTGGTTGGAACACAGCCACCTGTTTGTTTACAAATTACCTATAGCTGCTTTTGCACTATAGTGACAGAGTGGAGACCGGCCTGCAAAGCCTAAAGTATTTACCATTTGGCTCTTTATGTTCTAGGGCTCCTGGTAGATGTGTGTTAAAGCAGCACTTAGCCTAAATCTCTTGACTAATTCTTCATATTTTCAAAATGATGTTGCATTTCTGTACTAGTTTTTGGTTTCCCCATTTATCAATTCTTTTAAAGTTTCCAATTCAGATTTTATTCATTTTTTGTAGGTAAAAATTTCCAATGACTATTTTCTTAGTTCCAGTATTTCAACTGATTGCTCTCATACAGGCTCATTTCTTTTTGTTCTATTTCAGTCTCTTGCATACTTTTATGGATATAATGTCTTCAATGATCTCACTCACTGAAATTTAAGCTCCATGAAGGTTATGATTTTTGTGTGTTTTATGAATTCTGTTCCCGATTTCATATAAGCCAAGTATCCAACTAGTGGTCAGCAGCTTTTTTTTTCAGCATCTGTTCAAAAGTTACGTAAGAGACAGGAAAAGAAGTTCAAGGAGTAAGACTGGATCTGGTCACTGATTATTAAAGGGTACATTTTTAGTCCTTATTACCTAATGTAACTTAATTTCCAGCTGCTTCTGTTAGTTTCTGGCGGGGGTGGGGGGGCTCACAACTTCTGCTCCTGGAACCATTTTGTATCTTGTTCTGTTTCATCTCCTGGGAATATCTAGCTTGCTTGTGAGGCCAGGTATCTATATTTTTTAATTTTTTTTTCTCTTTTTATCTTCTGTGGGTTTTGGCCTAGTAGTTTCCTCAATGTGTAAAAAGATCATGCATTTCCCCTCATTCTTTACTTCCACTTACTTGCTTTCCATCCACATTTATCTCATCCCTCTCTTACATCATTAAGTGCCCTTTATGCTGGACCGTTTCTATTACCATGGAAATAATGCTGTAGTGTTTCCCATCTTACTAAAACTCCCCCTTTACCTTACCTTTCTCTTTAGCTAAAGCTCTATACTCTTATTTTGGTTTACATCACACACCTCACAGCTGTTATCTGTACTGGCCAACTCCATGTCTTTTCCCAGTCTGTCCTCTGGGGACTCTATTGCCTCACTGAATCCATGCAGGCAGGTCAAGATCCCAATGACCCATGCAGCCCAAAGTCACCAACTGTTTGTCAGTCCCCATCTCACCTGACTCATTGAAAGCATTTGACATGACTGACCACTTCTCCCTTCTTAAAGCATTTGCTTTGCATGAATTTGGTGACACTCCCACTCTTGTGAGTATCCTTTGCTTCACTGTGATTCACTCATGAAGTCTTTCTGGACCCTTGTCAAGTTTCTTGACTTTTAAAAAAAGTTAATACCTGTTCCCGAGGAATCAGACTCCAACATCTGATGTATTTATACTTATTCCCCAGGTGATGTCACTCAGCCCCATACTTTCAAATGCTAGCTATATATTCCGCATGCAATTATTTATAATTCTAACCCAAACTTTCTTCTTGATATGGGACTCCACAACCGCTCTTGGATTCCTATTAGGCATTTCAATCTTAATTTGTCCAAAATGGGGTTACAGATTTCTTTATGAATCCCTGTTAGAATTATTCCTTCCTCTGTGTGTGCTATCTCAAGGAATGGCATCTATATCACAACCCACATCTAGTCCATCAGAAAATCCTGTTGGCTCTATCTTTAAAAACATATTAACATTCTGAACTTTTATTATAACAACCATGGCTCAGTGATGTTTAATCTTCCATAATCTCTTACCTGGATGGCTATGTAACTCATTTTAAGTTTTTAATTTTGATCCCTAGATACTAGCTAGTCTTTACACAACTGCCAGAGTGTTCCTTCTAAAATGGAAGACAGGTTACTGTATTCTCCTGCTCAGAACCTTCCAATTGCCTCTTATCACATTTACACAAGAATCTAAAGTCCTAAAGTCTATGATTTGCCCCTGCTGCCCTATCTAAGATCTACAGGATTTGGTCCTAGCTACTTAGCTACTTATTTTATGTTATTTTCTAGCACTCCTGCTCATTCCCAGTGATTCCAGACACACTACTCTGATCTTTCTTCCACAAACACACCAAGTTTTGACTTTTCTCTACAATCCATGTTTTAGCAATGCATATTGCTTCCATTTGATTGGTGAACAAGGTAATGATGCCAGCACAATGCTAAGTTGCACTGGGTCTCTATGTGATTTTTCCTAGGCAAAGGAAACCAAAATAAACAAGAGACGTGTTATAACTATACTTTCGCTGGAGAGAAAGCTTCCCTTCACTCAGCCACTGCACTGGGGGTATGAATAAGCAAGGCTCCTGTACCAGCATCCTGTACCCAACGAGGTGCACCCTCAACCTTCTGTAGCTCTCACCCATGTGGGCTGCACTGTCCCCCTAGCCCACTTAGCGGCTGCCCCATGCTCTTAGAACTTCATTTCATCCAGTACTCTTTCAGCTCTTGCCAGCTCTGTTCTGCTACTAAGCGTTGCCAAATGATCTCCAATTTATTGTTTTTGCACACTTTAAATATTCATGGTCGTGGCCTCCAGTCATGCTTGGCTACTTTGCCTGGGTCATACCAGTTTGGCATACCAATGACTGATACATTCTCTGGTTTCACAGTTGGACAGATATCACACGATCTCCGAATCTTAAATCCCCTTTAAGCCCATATTTTCGCAGAAATAAGTTTTACCCTCCACCACTAGTATAAATATATAAGACATAGCAGAAACACCTCATTCTCCTCTCCATGAGCCTTGGCATTTGTGGTTTCTTTTGTCATAGACACTCTTCCCCAAGCAGCTTCATTGATTTGCTTTCTCATTTCATTTAGTCTGTCTTCAAATGACACCTTACCCACAAGACCGTTCAATGCAACAGACCTAAAATAACACCCTCGGTACTCTATCCTTTTTACCTCTCTTCACTTTCTTCTTGCTCCTGATATTATATGTACACTTGCATATGGATGAATTATCTGCCTCCCACCCTAGAATGTAAGCTCTATCAGGGCAGGAATTTTATGTTTTGTTTACTGCAATAAAAATATTTGGCAAATAGCTAGGTGCTCAATAAACATTTGCTGAATTAATGAATAAATGGCTCAATGTGTGGATAGTTTTTCTAATAAATACTTTTTCCACAAATAGTCTTTGATGCAGACTACTTTGTGAAAATTATTTCTCATTTTCAGCTACCTATTAAATAATATAAATTATTTTAAACCTAAGAGTTAAAGTAATTTCATGAGTTAATACATTTAGCTGTAAACCAATGCTAATGACTTACATATAATTGCTAAAACTCTTTTAACTAAAAAGAGTTGCTGTAGGATGCCTAATGTTGTCATTAATAATTTCAGGAGAGTAAATTAAAGTTCTGTGGCATGGTAGAAATTCAAGATCTCTGAATGAGAAAAGTCTGAGTACAGCAATATGCATATATTTGTTTAGTTACATTCTTTATTTTCCTATGGTATATTTGAAAGATCAGTACTAGGTGATACAAACATCTAACCTCCTCAGCTATTTGTTCTTTTCAAAATTGGATTCCACAACCTGTTTTTGTTAACCTATTAACCTTCCTTATTTTTCATGTGTCAACTGGAACATGGCTCTCATTTCCCAGAGGTGAAAACTCTGTAGGGGAAAAGGTCTGACCCTTATCAAGCAGAATTAAAGCCATCCTGGAATTTACTATCCTGTTTATATGTTCCTGGAGCTAGAAAGACTTCTATGGAAAGTGGTGGGAGTGGAGATGCATGGAGGTCTGCAGTGGGAAGAAAGTAGAAGTAGGTGAGAGAGGTCATGGGATTTGATTACATAAATTGTACTCAGAAAATAGGAGACTGTGTGATGGTCTGTGCAATTTTCCTGTGTTTTCTCATATGGGAGGTGGTGCAGCAAAGTGGCTAAGAGTGTAACTCTGTAATTTGGCTGTCTGGACTTGACTACTGTCTTTACCACCTACTGGTTGTGATATCTTGTGGAAGTTTACCTTTGTTTAGTCACCTGTAAAAGTAACTGCTCCAGAGAATTATTGTGATAATTAAATAAATTAATGATGTAAAGCACTTAGAACAGTGTCAAATATGTAATATTCAGTAAGTGTCGTGTTTTCCGTACTTCATTCTTCCTCCTGAATGAGGTTGCTAATCAATAAAATGAGCAGCTAAGAATTTAAGAATGCCCAAAGAGCAATAGCTAAATACAAACTACTTAAGTAAATGGGGAGATCCCTTACTTTTTATGATAAAACAAGGAGAATATTAATCTTCTTGATATAACTGTTTTTTTACTTTTTTCTTTTTAGTGTAGTTGATACACAATGTTACTTTAGTTTCAGGTGTACAACCTAGTGATTTGACAGCTCTACATGTTATGAGGCTATTAGGCTATGTAGCCTTGGAAGCAAGGCTACTTTTCATTAGTGTGTATTTTTGGCTAGGTGCATCAATGAAAACTAGTTCTTAAAGCAGATAAATTTAATAAGACAGAAAATATAAAAAACATTTTAATAGGTTTTATGACATTAAAATCAAGAATCATTTCTGAGTTTCCAAATTATTAACCAAAATAATTAGTTTGACAAAAGCCCTGACACTATTATATGTGCACTAAAGAAGTAACAATATTTGAACTATAAAAATTTCTTCTTAGAATCTGGGGACTTGGTCATAAAAATTGTCTTGAGACTGAAATCTGGCATATGTTGTGTTCATTTGGAGCATAGATGACTATCAGTTAGAAATTTTCATCATTATATCTTGAAAAGCAGGAAGAATATTAGTTTTATATTTCAAACTTATTAAACTCTAACAGAAGGTAGAGTTTTCTTAAAATGGACATTTTTGTTTTAGAAGTTATGACTAAATTCTGAAGACTCCAAGGCAATGCACACACATAAACTTAATAAGATTTCTAGATTATAATTAACAATGGCATGTCGTGACAGAGGGAAATTGCGAAGGCCAAATAAGACATGGAGTAATAGTCACTCGTTGGGCTGACACACCACAGGGGCTTCATTAGGGATAATAACTGTGCTATTCCTCTTGTAAAATTTATAAATTTTAAGTATAATCAATTAGAATTAGTCTCAGATTCAAGTAAAAGAAAATAACTACAAATGTACTTGCTGCTTCAGAAATATAACTTTTTTCACAGAAATATGTGAAGAGAAAATTTGCACACTTTGTGTGCAGAGTGGTGCTGATTAGCCCAGTGGGCCATTTGGGTAAAATATTTTGTTGGAATTAAAATGAAATGTCTGATGGTAATCGTCACAGAATTGTGGATATAGAAAACTATCTGTTCACCTTGATCTAAAATTTTGCTCAAATTATGTTTAATGGAGCACATTATGTGGCTATACTACATGTGTATGTATGTGTGTGTGTGTGTGTGTGTGTGTGTGTGTGTGTGTGTGTGTGTTTAAAGCTTTCTGGTAGGAATTCTCCAATCATACATTCAGGTGGCAAATGTAACTTTTAGTTGTCAACTGAAAAACCTCTACTTTGAAAACCCATTTTAATTGATGGTTAATAACTGATTCTAATTAATTTCGAGTTAGCTGACATTCCAATATTTTTCATTTCAGTTGTACTCTGTCAAATTAGAGTAGACCAAAGACTCTTCTTCCCATTGTAGTATCTAACAACTGGTCATTGATGGGTGCGACTTATCTTCTGTCCTATGCTGCCCAACTGAGACAGAGTGCATCAGGTCTTTGACACTTAGCATTTAGTCACACTGGCATCTGAGGCCACATTTAAGGTCGGCTATATACACTTATGATTATTTGGAGGGCTTTTCCGTTTCTTTCAGCCATCTCAGACTTCCCACAATCTCCTCAAGGAGGGTGGTGAGCATAGAAAAATTTCAGTTGCTCTTCCTCCTCTTTCTGTGGCTGTGAGACACTTGAGTTGTGGCATTAGGGGGCTGTCTCAGACTATCTCCATATAGAATATCTGTGTCACAATTTCTACAATGTCATTGTACCATGTTGGTTTAAGAGGCTTCTCTTTGAGGCTCAGGATCTTCCTGAATTTCAACTCAAAAGTGAAGCTCATATAAACTTCTACTTTTATATCCTTACCCAGAATATCAGAAAATTTTGTTATTTCCTATTTCCTATTATTCCTTATCTTGAGGCTAGGTTTACACTGGGCCAGTTTGGTTCAGCATGCCTTCTTAGAGATCTATAAGGGCATTTTACACTCTACTGGATACTTTTCATTTGCTCCTTTGCACCCATTTCTGCACCATTCAGCACCTTGCTCTGTATTTGAGAAGGCTCAGTTATTTGTATTCAATCAATTGGAACCCTTGCCCTCTAGATTTTAGGTCTTCATGGGAGACACCAGCAAGGAACTGGAGGTTAGGAAGAAAGTGACATCAAGGTACTTATTCTTCTACTTTCCCCACTACTAGGTTGCTGAAGGTGAGAATCCTTGTTAGATGATCCTATTTTAGGACTTTGGGTGGTTCTGCTAGTTTCTATTTCCCCTTATGTCATTAGACTGTGGTTGCCACCACAACTACTTTTATGTTATTTCTAGGATTTTTTCACCAGTCATTTGGTTTCCTTTAAACCTTTAATTATATGTTGTAAATTATCCTTTTAATTAGCTCTCCACATTACCACTTTAGAATGCCTTCTTTATGCTGATACTTTGATTGTTATGGTGTTTCATAGCATAAATGGTCCTAGGAAGTGTAGCTTCGAATTGGGATTCTGAAACTGGTTTTCTCACATAGCTAAGGAGCACTAGTGAGCACTGCTCAGTATAGAGAAATATAGTAATAGGAGTCATGCAATGGCATTCTCATAGTTCAAGCTATTACCAGTGGCATGGGATGAAGCTGGTATCGAGAGTAAGGTGTTCAGAAATAACCTGGCTTTGTTAACTTGTCACTGTGGCAATGATAATGAATATAAAGGCTGTGTGGTCTGTTGACTTTTCAGTTGACCCAATACTAACTCAGAACATTAATGGAAAATGAGAAAGCTCCTATGTTAGCTTTCAAGGAACTCCTTACCTCCTAAAGTCTCAGGGAAAATATGGCAAACCTCAAGCCTACAGCTTGACTCTAATGAAGGCAGGGATCCAGAGTCAATTAGTGCTTAGCATTTCCAAGTGTATTATGCTAAGTTAAGGGCATTGATGGAGAAGTAGAGACTGTGCAATAAAAAGAGAAACACTGGACAGACACAGACAAGGTTATGGAATTTGAGCCCCCAAATACCCAAATCTCAATGAACTTCCCTTGATGTCAGAAGCATTTTTTCTTTTGTAGAAGCCAGGTATATGCACTTCACTGTCAGATACAACCTAAGGACACTGATCACAATGAGCAGCATCAGCAGAGTGACAATCACAGAAGACATCTCATAGGCAACTGTGATGATTTCCAGTTGCTTATGAGGTATCTAAAAATAAAACAGTTGAGTGCCCTATGACATACTCCTTGACAAATATAGGCAGAAACTCTCTAGAACTAGTGGGCAAAAAATAAAATCAGGTCTCCTTAAGAAATTCACATGCTTTTACCAACGTTTAGATATCAGCCACTTCCCAAACATAAAATACCCTAGTTGAGGTATTGCTAGTATAGTCTGTGACTCTTCCTCCAAACTTTGCCCAGAAGGACCAAGAGGCATTACCACATGTATTAAGAAATTTACCCAGAACTTTTGGACATTATTAGGCCTTGCTTCTGAAATGATGCTAATCTCTAGAGACTCAAAATGCCACCACAGTACACTAGTCAGAGTAAAGACCATGGAAATGCTTCCTGCTGGATTCATTGTAACCACACACCAATCATGTGACTATTACTCTAATTCTAGAAGGTCTAGTGCAAATGTATATACTTAACATTTAGTGGAATATCCACATTGGCACTGAGACCCATGAAGTAGGGGTTATTATGGTATAAAAGCCAAGTAGAAGCCCTTGTTGCTAATTCTCTTTCTGAGAAAGTAAACCAAAAGTAATAACGCCACATCTTGGGGAATTTTAATGAGTAGTGCTATGATCAAAGACTTGAAGAAAATAAGGTACTGAACCCTATCCCATCACCACTTTTGTGCACACACCCAGATCCTGAGAATGACTGTAGGGTTGCTGAAAATTCAGTTGGTGATGTGCAGCTGGGGTTCCAGATGTGGACTCTTCACTGTAACAAATTAGTAGATCCCGTAGTCCATGCTATACAACTATAGACTTAACAAATCCTCCTTTTTAAAATTCCTATCAGTAAATATAATCAGAAACAAGTTAGATTCACTTGGAAGATAGCAGTATGCCTTCACTTCCTGCCATAACAATGTGTCAAACTTCACCTTTCTATCCTTTAGACATGTCCCTCTAAGATGTCCCTGTGAGAAAAGTCATACCATAAGTAATGAACAGGCAGCCTCTAGCAGATACAACTTAGGGATGCCTCATAGCATTCACATGGGGGCTGTTCCCAGTCAATGACTAAGCATGAAAGTGGTAGTATGGTACTGATACTAGAGTCAGGCCATTTCCGTCCAACATGGGACTCCTATAATGGACAATCTCCCCCCCAGGAGCTCCCCATTGGCTTGGCTGAGACATTGTCAGAGCTAAAGAACAGCCAGGGGCTGGTGCCACTACTCTCCTTTCACAGGTATCACACCTGTATCTTTTGGCCTTTTTTTTCAAATGAGTCACTTGTTTCCTTGTTTTTGAGTTTTAACAGTTCTTTGTATATTTTGGATATAATCCCTTTACTGGATATGTTTTGAAAGTATTTTCTTCCAGTCTGTGACTTGAATATTCATTCTTTTAACAGAATCTTTTGAAGAACAGATGGTTTTAATTTTAATGAAGTACAACTTAACAGTTTTGTCTTTCATGGATCAAGCTTTTGTGTTGTATCTAAAAAAGTCATCACTCAAAAAAATTAAAAAATAAAAATAGTCATTTTGGTCTATGATTAATTTTAAGCTAATTTATTGTGAAAGTCTAAGGCAAACAATTGGATTTATTTATTTATTTTTGGTTGAGGATGTCTAGTAGTTCCAGGACCATTTGTTGAAAAGACTAGAGTTGCTTTTGTTTCTTTGTCAAAGATTAATTGACTCCATTTGTTTGGGTCTATGTCTATATGCTCTCTATTCTATACCTTTGATCTATCCTTTAATTCTTTCACTAATATGACACTGTCCCGATTATTATAATTATTATGTCCTTGAAGTCAGGGAGTGTCGGTTTTCAATTTGCTTAATTTGTTCTTCATTCTTTTTTTTTTTTTAAGTTCCCCTTTGATTATGTCACATTTTGGTTTTACCTGAGCATTTTGTATGATTCCTTTTTCTCTTTTATGATATAAAATGCAATCCTTAAAAACATTTTTAAAGGTCATCCTAGAGTTTTCAGTATACATTTATGACTAATTTAAATTTACTTCCAATAAGTTTTCCTCAGTGTCCTCATTTGAGTATTCCATCAATTACCTGACAGGTTACCAAGTAAGGAAAACCTGTTCTCTTCTTTCTGACTCTCATCCTTCATCTCCTCATGATGACAGGACCAGATAATTTGCTGTGAAATATGTGAAACATTCACAGTAAATATGTGGAAGAAATAATAATTACCTATTTGGGGATGAGTTTTATATATTCCTATAAAATGGTCTCAATCAGTAGTGTGTTGCGATGAGCACTGATTTTAGTTACAATTTTGTTTGAATATTACTCCACTAATTACTAATTGTGTCTCTGGGCAAGTCATGTAACCTGTTCTAAATATCAGCTCTTTATTTTGTTTGTTTTACATTTTATTTCATTTTAGGGAGACAGAGGAAGTACCTGGTCAGTGTAGAGGGGCAGAGAGAGAGAGAGAGAGAGAGAGAGAGAGAATCCTAAGCAGACCCATGCTCAGCGTCAAGCCTGACATGGGGCCCCATCCCACGATCCCAGGATCATAATCTGAGCCAAAATCAAGACCTGGGTGCTTAACTGAGCCACCCAGGCACTCCTGTATTTTTTTTTTTAAAGTAGGCTCTATGCCAAATGTGGGGCTTGAACTCCTGGCCCAGAGATCAAGAGTGTGTGCTCTACTGACTGAGCCAGCCAGACGCCCCCCCAGTTTCATTTAAGAAAGAGAGGATAATCTTTCCAAAAGGTAGATCTGAGAACAGGAAAGTGCAGAACCTGGCTTGTGGCAGTGTTCAATAAATAAACGATAGGATAAATATTGCAATTTGTTATCTAGAACTTTCTCAGGAAAAGTGAAACATCAGTGAATAAACAGAAATTAGCAAGTGATGATTCCAGTGATCATAGACAAAGCCATGAGCAAAGAGATGGTTTTTTCCCCCTCCTCATTGGTTTCTTCCAGCAAGAGGTAATTCAGGATACCTGCTCATGTTCTGTATTTATGTATGGATCTGCCTATCCATCCATCCATCTCATGTTTAAGTGACTTGCTTTGGCAATGGAACAAAGTTTTTCAGCACAAGACTGACTAGAAGTTATCCCTTGGGAGAGGAAAGGAAAACTCAAAGGAAGTAAAGATGATCAAACCTAGATTAGTGGCTGCCCCTAATAGGGCTGTTATGTGTGGGCAACTGGGACCCCAATCCTGGCACTAGTGATATGCCCAAGCCACTGATTCTTTATTATGCTGCTTAGGTCTGTTTCCATGAGAGGTTGGAGATGTGAGAATTATGCCTTTAGCAGACTGCAAGTCTGGTACTTTTCACTGTTCAATTCTAGCCACTAAATTCAATACAATAGTCAATACTGTCATATAGGCAATATCTAAATTTGCTAAGACAGTGCTTTGGATCATATGAAATCATGGCTGTCTTAGAAAACACCCTTTAGTAACTTAAAGGGTGTCTGGGTGGCTCAGTCCGTTAAGCATCTACTCTTGATTTTGGTTCAGATCATAAAGTTTAAGCTCCACTTTGGTTGCACACTGACCACGTGGAGCCTGCTTGGGATTCTTTCTCCTCCCCGTGCCCCTCCCCAGCTTGCGTTTTCTCTCTCTCTCTCTCTCTTCCTCTCAAAATAAATAAATAAAACTTAAAAAATTAAAAAAAATTATAATTTCCCCCAAATACTTTAGAAATTTGTGCTGATAGCTTATTAAATTACATGAATTTTACAAGCTATATCTTTTTTAAGCATTCCCTTCGTACTCATTTTGCTTTATGTTTACATAACTAACTTTTTCTTACAACAAACTTAAAGTCATGTACAACACAATATATAATGAATGCTAATGCAATGTAAACTGCAGTAGAAAATGAGGACCAAAGGGCTAACATGGTTGTTATCATCAGGCTTCATGTCTGTTGAAAGAAAAGGAGAAACTGAATAATGATATACATCTCATAATTTATACATACATGGTTTGCACTCATTTCTGGGGTTAAACAATTGGCTGTCAGGTCTCTCCTGATACCCCACTAAAGCTCTCTTTCTCTCTCGTGTACACACATTAAGTTTCTACCCATCATTTTGGAGAGATCCATTGAGTGATATGACAGGCTGTATTATCTACCATTAATGTAGTGGTACATTTCATATATCTTTTTAATCAAGGTGCCCTTTGATAAAATTTAAAAGAGTAATGCTAACTGTAAAATGACTTCGTTACATGAGAAGCTAATAATGTTCAAATAGGTAACTTGATGTTGGTTGTATCTGGTTCAGGAAAATATGTGAAATCACACAGAAAAGGCTTTGCACTTGGCATCTTTAAAACAACATATACTCTGTAAATATCTGTGTCCTTTCAAGCAAACTTTGATAAAACTGCCCAGAGAGAGTTTGAGGTTGTATTCTCTGATGAAGTATTGGATTGTATATATTCTATAAAACACATGGATTGAAAGCAGATCCATATGCATTATGACAAGTAGGTGAGATTAATGGAAACTTGTGATGAAAATGCAGAGGGTGCTTGCCTGAATATATGACCAAAACCTCACACAGGGTGACAACAGGGGTGTCTGTAGGAATGTTTAGTATTTAGAAGCACTGAAGGTTTACTTTAGAAAGCTGCAATGGTAATCTTTAGCACATGAATAGGTGTAAGATTGTTTCCAAATTCTACACCACTGGTGATGGAGCAAAATGGTTTTGGTTTTAAAATGTTTTAAACCATATGTCATTAAAGAAACACGTTGGTAATGTTCTCTTTGAACTTCTTACTTTCTCATTGTACATCAGTGTGAATTACTTACAATATAAAACTGAATCAAGCTGCTGTAAAAAGTAATTTGATGTAAGCAAATTGAATTTTGGAGAATGTCTTGCCAAACACAATAATTTTTAATTTAGAGAAATTGATATCATGGCTCTTTTTCAGATATAATTAAATACCAGTTCCAATTGTCTACTGAGGACCCTGCTAGTCCATCTTAACACATCATTATCATCAATAAATAGGATTCAGCTAATTCTCTATGGCAGGTGTGGTAATGCATTTATTTAATATAAAAGCAGCTCTAAAGAGTTCTGGTGTAAGTTAAAAAGGGGGCCCCCAAACACTCCCTTGTTAAATCTAGTTCTTGAAATGGTCAAATAGTGTCAGAGTTACATGCACAGATCTTAAAGACTAATTGAATAAAGGCTTATTAGGAAGAGAAAGCCATGAGCAACTGGAGGACAAGTTTATAGTTGAGAGGTTTTCATACAATTGAAGACTGTTTAGATTTAACCCTATACCTTCACAATACCTTTACTATTTTTTTCTTCCTAAAGTACATCATCCAGTATGGGTCTGCTAATGGTAAACTTTTGCTATTTCAAAATATGGTTTTCATTGCTTTCATTCTTGAATGATAGTTTTGCAGGGAATGTATTTCTATTTCCTCTGTGTACTGTTGATATATCATTCTGATCTTTATCTTTTCTTGTTGCTATAGAAAAATCTGCTATTTCTGTTTGTTCTACTTTGTAGGAAATCTGTTTTTCTCTTTGCTAATATGATGGGTTATTATTTATAATTGATCTGGCATCGATTTAATTTTACAGTGTCTGATTGCTGTCTTATTTGAGTTTCTGCTACAATCCTACCCTGAGTTACTGAGATATTCCTGTATTTAAAAAATCTCACTTTCATTTATTCAAAGTTAATAGGTGTTTTAGTTTTCTATTTAGTTTTCTATTTCAATTTGCCCCAAGTGTAAAACCATTCATTAGCTAATAATTCTGTAGGTCTGAAGCCCAAGAGAAGACGCCTGGGTGGCCTGCTCAAGGATTTACAGGCCCAAATCAAGGTGTTGGCAGGATGCTTTCTCATTTGGAGCACAGTCCTCTTCCAGGTCTACTCAGATTGCTGGGAGAATGCAGCCCCTTGAAGCTGTAGCACTGAGGTTCCCATTTTCTCGCTGATGGTCAGCAGGGGCCATTCTCAGCTCTGAGAGGCTGCCTGAGCGCCTGGCCACATGGTCCCTCAATCTGCGAAGCTGACAATGGAGAACATGCCAGTTGTCAGATCCTTCTGATGTTCCCAATCTCTGACCCCAGGGAGAGGACAGTTCCTTTTATTTTTATCTTATTTTTAAAAATGTTTAAATGTTTATTTATTTTTGAGAGAGGAGGGGGAGGGAGACAGAGCATGAATGGGATGGGGCAGAAAGAGGAGACACAGAATCTGAAGCAGGCTCCAGTCTCTGAACTGTCTGCACAGAGCCTGACGTGAGGCTCAAACTCACAAACATTGGGATCATGACCCAAGGCCAGTTCCTTTGAATAGTTCACTCAATTAGGTTCAAATCACCCTGGATCATCTCCCTTGTTAAAATCAATTGTATCAGATAGGGAGCTAATGAAAAGAATAAAATCCATCATATTTAAAGTCCAGAGGACTAGGCAGGTCATGCATACCAGGAGGTAGGGTCCTTGGGATTCATCTCAGAATTCTGTCTATCCCAATATACATACAGCAATTATCAATGAGTTCTAACCAATTAAGAGAAAATTGTCAAAAATGAAGTTTCTAGTAGGCAAAGTGTGGTTCTGGGAGAAAAATCTATCTATTGTTTTAATATATTCACATAGATACTTTGAACTCTCATGAATATATATTACTGTATGCAAATGATTCATTTGATTTAAATTTAACATTGTATTGTTAACATGTCAAATTTAAATAATTAATGGAAGAATATGGAAAAGTAGAGAATGCATTCTGGAATCTATTTTTTTTATTACAAAAAGAGCTCTGCTTCTGCATACATTAATTTAGGATTAAGACCTCTAAGTTGCTTGTTATTTCTTCCTCTTTTACATCAAGGCTTGAATGATCTTCTTCCAGGTATGGCCTTGCAGATTTCCCACCACAGCAAAGGATTATTAATTGAATTGCCTCTTAAAGTAATAGATTTTGATCACTTAACCTTGTCAGGCCTTTGCCGGTTCCCAGTGTTGCCTGGAATTATGATTTGTCTGTGTAAGAATACTAATTCTTATCCTGATGGTATGTTTTACACCATCTGTAGTTTATCATCTAGTGGTTGATTTCATCCAAGAGGGCTAGTTGGTGATGCCCTAGTGCCTCTAAAAGGCTATTTCAGGTCACAGTATTTATATTCACTGAAGAGGAAACAAATATTTTATACTTTGTGAGATGGACTGCACTTCAAAAATTGGTTCTTATTAGAAATAGACCCTTATGGCTTGAATTCATTGCTTTCCCCACCTCAACCTCCGGACATAAAAAGTTTGCCTTTCGTCCCTAACAGTTTGTGCAGGTTTTTCTATACTAAAGTCACCTTAGAAGCAACAACCAAAGCAAACGGAGCTTGTCACTTAGTCTTTCTTGTACTGTACCAAGGGGCAAGGAAACACGGCGGAAGGCTTCCCTTTGATAGAAACGATCATGAGGATACCAGAAACCGCCTTTGGAGAGTGAGAAACGAAGTCCTCCCTATCTTCCAGTTGAAGTCTGCGATCCTGTGATTCTCGAAATAAGTACTGTAGCTAAGACACTCACTCGTGCCCACACCTCCCTCTTAGGTAGAGGAAAGGGAGTTCGGTTACACAAGGAAAAACGCGCGGAGGGGCCGCTCGCGGGGGACCA
>NC_043713.1:38120780-38193623 GCF_006229205.1 Suricata suricatta
GGCGGGGCGGGCGGGGCGGTGCAGGGAGCCGGGCGGGGGCGCCGAGTCGCCGCCGCGCCCTCCTCTGGCCGCCGGCTCGGCTTCCGAGGGCAGCACCCAGGCCTGCGCCCTGTAGACCCCATTCGGGCCAACCCTTAATCCCTTCCGGGAGGCTGAGGTAAAGCTGACACTCGGCGAGTTTGAGAAAAATGCCCGTGGCGTGGGTAAGGGGTGTAAAGTCTCCCTCCACTGGCCACCCAGCTGTACTTCACATTGTCTAGAACTGCATCCCTAGTATCTTATTCTGTTAAAATAATTATTTCTACCTTTTATTTTGCTTATAAGGCCTCCTTGTGGTGGCTCATGTAGTATTACTTTGAATTGCTATTTTTTGTTCTTCTTTGGTATTTTATCTGTCAAGTGACTGCCCAAATACGGCCCACCTGTTTAGGGCAGGGGCTGGGAATTTTAATTGTTGTGCAATACCTCAAGATGATTCACGATAACACGTCCTTTCTACAGACGAGGAAAATGAGGCACACAGCTGATACATGACTTGGCCAAGGTCTGGGAATTAGCAAGCTTCAGATCCAGGAGATAAAGGGTCTCCTCACTTCAATTCAAAGCATTTTCAATTTCTTTCTTGGCATTCTTGAATGTTCAGTAAATATTTGTGGATTGACTTGGTAACTTCCCAGGCCTAGTTACTATTGCATGATCTGTCTGGGCATCTTGACCCAAATGTAGCATTCTAAGACCTATCCTTCCCTCCCTCAGTCATTTCTTGGTCCTACTGTGTGGTAAATAGATTTTAGGACACCATTTACCAAAGTTAAGAACTCAAAGACAAGTGAATTGGTAATTGTGAGACACATCCAACAACCTGAAGGATCTTGAGCTGTTAGTTTATGTTAAATTATACTCTAGACATTTATATGTGACACTAGTGCATTTCTTCCCTAAATATAGAATACTTCTTTATCCTGAATACATACTTCTCATTTTATTATTACATTAAGGTTTTTATTATTAACCATATCCAGCTAATTTCCAGAACTATCAACACTAGGAGCCTGAACATTAATCTACTGATTTTCCCCGGGTGAAGTCCCGTATGTTGGTAACTGTCACAGCGCTTCTACACAACGCAGCCTTTTCTCTTCTGTGCTTGCCTCAGATTCAACAGAACCTCTGAGTCAACTAACTTGTCACTACATCCTCAGAGTTTGTTCTTTCTTCTCTCTTCCCGATAGCAGTGATCTGCATATCCTCTTTCTTTTTCCTTCCGGGTATGGACTTCATTCTCACACTGGCTTGTTCCACTAGGCTAGAACTATGATTGCTAAGAGCTCTGGACTCATAAATTCCCAACCTTGTAGCTAACAAGAAGATCTGAACAAGCCCTGGGACAGTCTCCTGGATCCCAGCTGGTTCACCTGCCTGTCCTAGAGCGGCCATGCTGGGGTTAGGACTCCTAGGGTGTCCACCATCCATTGAAACATGTGGATGGAGTGGGGCAAACAATTTCTCAAAAGAAAGGAACCGTCCTTTTTTAAAAAAAGGAGCGTTTCTAGGGAAAAAAATAAAAACATTACTTGTCTACCCAGAGTTTATCTAGGCATATGAAACTTACGGTTAATGAGAATATTGACTACAGAATTGCTAAAATGCTAGACATTAGAATCCAGACAAAATGGAAAGCAGAAAAATGTATGGTAAAAAGGGAAAAGCAGAGAGATTAAGCAATTGGAATACTCAAAGTAGCCAAAGAATCTGTGTTATGGTAATGATGTAAGGGAGAGAATTGGATTGATCAAAAGCTTTCGGATTATATGCCTGGTGGAAAAGTAGTACATCCACAAGCAGATGGTTGCACGGGTGAGCCTTAATGATCATGATGTCTGGTTTTTCTGCACAATAATAACACTAATAAAAATAAATGGTATTTCAAAATTGGTGAACTTTTAACCTCAGTTATAATGCTATGGATACAAACACCACCCACTGAAAATAAACAGAAGCTATTTATTCAGTGCTTACAATAGCCAGGGAGTCACCACTATCATTTGTGTAGGGCAGAAACTCAAAGGGAGACAAGAGAGTGGGAACATTTTCTAATGGGAAAAAAAAGAGACATTAGGTATGGTCTGACTCGAGGCTGTTGACATGGGGAAGCTGGAGGCGGGCTAACTAGGAGCAGATATCCTACGTGATTGGTGTGAAGGACTTATCTGGCTTTCTCTGGTTGGTCCTGAGTTGTGAGTACAGGCCGATATGATATTAGGGACACTGGCAGTAACGGACAGTCTTGAGTGTCCCGGGCTGATTGCTGCACAGGTTGTGGGTTAGCATTCTGTTTTTATGTACGGTCTGGCCTGTGTCCCTCGGTATATGCAGTGTCTCAGTGTTCACAGAAATTCAGTTAGGTCAATTTAATTTTACCCTCCTATTATAAAACTCAGATGTGGACAGGGTAAGATTGTATTTATGAATACAAAATTTGTTAGTGAACTCTCATTCATTGAATTTAAATCACGGCTGTTTATTAAGCACTTCTTATATGCTGGTCAGTGGACTGAACAGTTTGCATATCTATGTTATGTTAATCTTCACAACACTTTGAGACATTGTTTTTACCATTTTCCAGGGGAGGAGACTGATGCTCACATACATGAAGTAGTCTTCTCAAGATCATATAGCTGGCAAGGAGCCCATCTGGAATTTAATTTCACATCTTCCAGATTTAAAAGATATGTTCTTTGGCATTTGATTAAACTGTCTGATAATCTACTTATATCACTCTACCCCTCTGTTTCACCTTAGTCTGTATCTATGAACATTACCATCTGGTCTCTTTTCCTGGGTACTTATAGGATGTTTATGTGAGCAGAGATAATTAAAAGGCCTTTCAGTGTGAACGGAGGAGATTTAATCCATCATTAGGATGCTGGAAAAACTCTGGCTGTAAGCACAACCCAATGAAATGGATGAGGTGCCTGTGCATGTGAAATCACGTGGTGAAGGTGGAGGGGATGAGATGGCTGAGAAGGCAGTGGAAGAATCCAACAAGAGGGCACGATTACCTGAAATGGACTGCTTCTCTTAGTAAGCCAATGAAACAGTCTGCATGGAAAATCAGTCATTCAGGTATCACTGATGGTTAGTACGATGTTTCACAGACAAATGGGATGGTATTTTTCTTTTAAATTTGTTTTGTGGAAATAAGACTTTATAATTTTTTCCTCGAAAAGAAAACTATCCTCAGGAATTGTAATTGTTGAGTCCCCAGATCACAGCTGTGACAAATTCTTTGACAGACTGACAAAGATCAGAGTATTTTTGCTAGTAACATTATGTTAGCCAGTGTTAATTATGTGTTAATTACCTTTAGTTTCCCCGACTCAGTTTCTGCTCTCAGAACAACTTTCTTACAGGCAAAAGATACAGCAGGGAAACAACACAAGATGTGCATGAACAAGTGCCCAGAGATTGCAGGCACAGATTTCTTTATTCCCCCACCTCACACAGTGTACAGGCAGGTCTCTAAGCACTACTGGTATGCATCTGAAAGGCCTCTTTTGCAGGAAACCCAAATCTGCTCATGGTGGAGATCTTTTGTAATGATCTCTTCA
Source organism: Suricata suricatta (assembly GCF_006229205.1). Taxonomy (NCBI): domain Eukaryota; kingdom Metazoa; phylum Chordata; class Mammalia; order Carnivora; family Herpestidae; genus Suricata; species Suricata suricatta. The sequence goes on from NC_043713.1 coordinate 38,124,392, forward strand.
TGTAGACATATTCTAGCTATGTTTCTAGCTTTTACTTTGAAAGTCCCCCTCCCCCAGGCTCTATCGAAATTAAATGTAATTATAAATCCAATTATTATTACTAAACAGTGCTGGCTGGCTGATATATCCCGCTCTGAAATAACTCACAGACCCATAGTTTCAAAAACCTCATTTATCTTTAGTTAATGCATTCTATAGCGTTGGCCAAGGGTCAGTAGCTCTGGAGATAAACTGCAATTAATCCAAACAAGCTAAGATGAACCCATTATATGCATAGCCTATGGACATGGCAACTTTTAAACTAAATGTTTAAGCCTTTTCCACAGTAGAACCAGAAAACAAAATAAACATCCCCTCTTGTATCTATCAATTCATATACAGCTTTTTTACATCCCTTATCTGTATGTTTTCTAGAACGAGTGGTCTATTCATGCCTTTTCTTCTTTCCTGTTCCTTCACTCCTGGGCATCCTGCTTCTTAACCTTTGCTACTGTCATTTAAGGTCACTCATAACCTACTGCCATACTAAACCATTAAATGGACTTGTCCCCTCTAGTTTCTATCTTATTATGTAACTTTTTGAAGCTCTTTACGTTGTTGGCTCCTTCTTTTCCCTTGGTTTCTATGATCCCATTCATTCTGATTTCCCGGCAAATTTTTAAGAAGTTGATAATGTTATTAATTTTCTTGGCTCTCACTGCCAGCATTCCTTTTTTGTTGTTATGTGATCTCATCAAACTGCCAGCTCCATAATGATAGTGCCAAAACCTCTAGCTCATCTCAGATCTTCTCAAGAATACTGGACACACATATTGCATTATAAAACACCATTTACAAACTTGAGAGTCATCTTTCCTCCAAATTCCCAGTTCTTCCTGCACAGACCCAAATGAAGGTAATGGCATCGCCATTTATTCATTCCCCGATGCCAGAGACCCGGGAGTTACTCTAGACTCCTCCTTCTGTTTCCACATCCAATTTCTTACCAAATCACGCTACTTGTGCCTCTTAAATATCTTTTGGTACTTTCTTCTCTCCATTTCTACTTCCATCTGGCTTAATTTTCACTTTCTGCCTCAAATCATGCTTTCCGCCAATTCACCCTCTGGGATGGCATGACTGTGACTATTCACTAATGTCTTTCCACAAAAGGTTCTAAATGGTTAAAAAGGGGTCTTGTCTATTTCTGTGTATTCAGTGCCTCGCATATAGCGTATACTCAGTGGATATTTTCTGCATAAATGAATATGGAGTTTAGAAAACAGGTATGGAAATTATAATATGCTACTGACCTGCTCTAGAACAGTGCTGTCTGAAACACTTTTCTACAGTGATAGATAGCACTGTCCCAGAATTCTAGTGGCCACTAGCTACATGTGGTCACTGAGCCCTTGATGACCAGTATAGCCAAGGAATGGAATTTTTAATTTTAAAGTTTAATATGGGTAAAATTTAAAATTTAATTATAGGACAGCACAGCTCTAGAAAACAGGCTCAGAAATTTAACAACTGCCACTTCACACTAAGATTCTGGAGATGTTCTCTCACACAGAATTCAACAGTTCTATGCAAGAAATATTTTTGGCCACTTAACACATGCCAAGCACCGTGGCTTCAAAGAAAAAGTAAATAAATACTTCCTGCATCCAAAGATGCATGAGGAAAATGCCAATTGGTAATTGGATTTGATTTCTGAAATGCTGATACCCAGGTACATTCTGAAGGGTTGATTTAGACAGTGGCAAAGAACATCTTATTTTTTTTCTCCTCTTCCTCTTCCTTCTCCATCTAGATTCTGAAGTAGCAAATGGGGGTGGAATTGTCAGAGTTATTCTTGTGATGACGATGATGGGAACCATTCTGGATCCCACCTTAGAGCTCTTTAAGGTGACGATGAACTTCTGACGGTTGGACCTATTTAGTTTTCATGACATCCTCCTTCTTCTTCCCTTGTGTGTTCTCTCTGTTATCTCAATTGCTTTTAGATTTACTAATTTCTTTGCACTTTATAATACACTGTCAAAGATGACCCAGTATCATATCCCTCTGGCTCTTGACAATTTCACCAAACTGTGTCATTTATTATGATTGGCTGTTTGTGGTGTGATAGCAAGTTTTCAATCAGTATGACAGCATTTATAGCCAAGCTAATTTAGATTACTTAGCAAATATTATGTCATGAGACCATGTATAAAATTATATAAGTAGGGCCCAAATATGTTGTATATAATGTATTTCTTTATCCACTGATTTGAACATTTCCCTAGAAAGCTGCAATAAGAAGCTCTTGGCATAATTTCTTTGTAATAAATTCTGAATGCTGCCTATTACTTTTGATTTTCTTATTCTCCAGATGGTTACACAGATTTCTTACTGAGTGCTTTTATTTATTTATTTTTATTTTTATCTTTGGTATGTCTTGTAGCAAACCAAAACTATTTCTCTTAACTGATAAATTACGAATAAGAAAGGAAATTATTGGGAAGCTTAATTTTCCAGTGTAACTTAATATTTCTCGAGAGCTACACCACTGAATGAATTTTGATTTCTATATTGAACATTAACAATTTAAATCATTTAGCAGTGAAAATCATATAATTCCTTGAAAATATAACTAAGTAATGCTTGCATTGAGATCTTGGCTATATCACAGTAATTTAAGAAAAACAAATGTATTTTAAAATCTTTCAAAAATGGAATCATGAATAGAAGGCTTACCTTCTCTCCCCTTGGCATAATGATAACCTCACAGGTGACATCCATTTTGATTTTCTTTTTCAAAAGTATAAGAAAGTATACCTTTCCATACAAAGAAATCTCTTGTGTTGAATTATTGGCCAGTCATGGAGTGGGAAGCTATTAAGATACATTTCTGTGTAGAATGAAACATGTAATAGGAAACCTCAGTATTTTATTAAATTTTTTCAACTAACAGCTGAAAGCTGTAGTTAGAGGGAAATAAAGCGTCATTGTCAAGTTTCACCCTATTCTTCTTTATTTTCTGATTAGTTTTAGTCTCATATTTTCGTTTCCTTCAGATGACTTAGTGGGCTCTGGTAAAGAAACTAAAAAGAGGAAAACTGAGTGAATGGTGAGTGAAGGCGTGAATGGCAGCCGCACACTACCTGTTTCCAATTTAGTGTCTGAAGACCTATAAGAGGGGGGAAAATGTGTGACCTTTTGCCGAGGCCATATTTAAGGAAAAGTTAGTCTTTCAGTTTTTATTAAATTTTAACTTGGTAGCTCATGTGAACTAGAATTCTTTCTTATTTAGTAACACATGCTTTGCATTAATCCAGTAGTGCATTTTGGGGAAGATCATTTAGGGAATCTGGATAAATAAAAATCAGATACACTCTGGAGGTTCCATGCCAATGAATGGATAATTATTTTGCAAAAGCAGAAATATCAGCACTAGGTAACAGTTCTCAATAGAATTTTAAAAGTATCTCCTATGGGAAAGCTCAGGATTCTTCTCAGATTACTCAGCCTTTAAACTCTACAAAGTTCATCACAATGACAGGCATAATGAACAGTCTTGCATTAGGAGAATAAACAAAACAGATCTTGGTGAGTGTTGTTAAAATTTCTAAATGAAGGTTAATGAACACTGAGTAGTTGCTTCATTATTCAAATATAATCTCAGAATAGTTGATAATATCAGAACCTAATAAAGGCAATAAATAAACTTGTAGGAAGGTCATATTATATGTACCTTAATAACACATTAATCAATGTAACTGAGTTGTCGTAACATTTAGTTCCTTAATAGACAAAAGATTTGAAAAATTTCAAGGCACTTGCTTGTTGATATGTTTTAAAAAGCAATCAAGTCAGGGTGCCTGTGGGTCAGTCGGTTAACTGTCTGACTTCAGCTCAGGTCATGATCTCGTGGTTCGTGGGTTCAAGCCCTACATCAGGTTCTGTACTGACAGCTCAGAGACTGGTGCCTGTTTCAGGTTCTGTGTCTCCCTCTATGTCTGCCCCTCTCCCACGCATGCTCTGTCTCTGTCTCAAAAATAAATAAACTATAAATAAAATAAAAATAAAAAGCCATCAGGTTAATGGGAAAAGGCAAACAATTTTCCAAAATATTTTTTACAGTTTCTCTTAGTAAAACATCATAAATGAATTAATTATAGATAGAAACAGCATGGAGATAATATGTCCCTTATTGCTAGGTGCAGTCCTTCTTTAGATAAGTTACTAGAATTGTTTTTCAAAAGAAATTTGTTTCTTTGTTGCTGAGGATCCTAGAGTGTGTAAAATTAGGAAGAAGAGTTCTTATTGGTAGGTATACCTAAGAATGTTGTATGGGTGTGTGTGTGTGTGTGTGTGTGTGTGTGTGTATGTGTGTGTGTAGAAGGTATGAAAGGGTAATGCTGACATTAGGGCTGAAAAAATACATTACTGCCATTCCTAAGCGAAACCTATGGTTCCATTAGAACAACTTTTCCACTAGTGATAGACATCTATTGATGTAGAAAGCCTGGATCTTAGTCTACAACTGAGTTGTGTAAAGAATACACTTAAAATTCTCCTCTAAATCAACTAAATTCCAACTTGGTAGTCCCATCTCACAAGTCCTGCAGAAAATTCACCATTAATCATAATGTATATTAATGTGATTATACATTCTTCATTATCTGCACATATACCAAAAGTGAAGTTTCCATTCTAGGTGAGAAAAACATACTACAAGGTGCTTATCTTTTTACACGGAATTTACAGCGAAACATAGCACATAACTAACAGTGAGGCAATCTCAAATGGAGGCTTACTTCAGTTAACAAATAGCTTCTTTGTTTCTGTTCATAACAAATATTCTACATCCTCTAGTTTAAATGACTAATGAATATAAATGATTCATAACATGGTTACCTAAATTAAAAGAATTTCTAGGTAAAAGTGATTTTCCTTTACATTTCCTATTTAAGTATGGTTCCCTTATTAAAAGAGGTTCCTTTTAAAAAAATTATGGTTTCCTTTATCAAAGAGAAATTTATAATATTCCTATCATATATTATTTTCTCTCTCCTATAGGATTCAGGTAATATATCCGTTCACAATATAGACATTCTTTGTTCAGTTCAGGTCTGTATTACCTTTTGCTATGTGATAAATGGGTTCTTCTATTACTTTACTGTATTAGAACTTCTGCAAAAAAGTTTTATATTAATTACTGAAGACTAAATACTTTTTCTATATTAATTCGGTCTCTTTCTTCAGTGTGTATGTGTGTGTGTATAAGGGTTGTTAGTTCCAAGTTCTTGGCTCATTTTTTCTGTTTGAATATTTCATTTTTTTCTCACCAATTTTTCTATTTGTATATTAAGCCAGAAACTTTTAGTTACCCACATTTAAGACTTTCTTCCTGATCTGAGAGACTTTTAAAATAGTTGGATGGCTTTAAATTTTTATGGATTCATAACTCTAGAACTTTATGTATTTTTTGGTGTTATGCTTGGAGTCCTTATTCATCTTATTTGTTTTTAATTTTTTTAATGTTTATTTTTGAGAGAGACAAAGCATGAGCAGAGGAGGGGCAGAGAAAGAGGGAGACACAGAATCCGAAGCAGACTCCAGGCTCTGAGCTGTCAGCACATAGCCCAGTGTGGGGCTCGAACTCACAAAGGGGTGAGTTCATGACCTGAGCCCTCGTCGGATGCTTAACCGACTGAGCCACCCAGGTGCCCCTCAACTTATTTTTAATTAATGTTTCCTCTAGCTGTTTGTTTTTCTCTTTTACTCTAAGCTATTAATCTATTTGATTTTGAGCCTAATTCTATAGTCTCAGAGACTTTGTAATCATTTCCCCTGATTCTGCTAAAACCAGGTTTACACTTTTACAAATGATTGGGAAATACCACACATTTCATTTTTATTTTAAAGAGTTACTATACATAATAGCACACTGAAGTGTCCTGAGAACTCTTTCTTAGTTTTGTTTCACCCTATGAACACTGGTTATAATACTTCCCTAGAGAATAGCATGGTGCTAGACTGCTAACTCCAGTTCTACACGGCCCAGCTACAAGACACTGGCAAGACAGGGCCAGTAATTCTACCCACCTCATAGGTGGTTTGAGAGTAAGAACATAGGAGGAATGTTTTAAGTGTAAGCTATCGATTTTGTTTTCTTTGCATCAAGACTCCTCTAGCTATTTCAGAAAGTTTGTAATAATATCTTCAAGTAAATTGAAACTTTTGGAGTGCAGGTATTGTTTCAAGATTTTAAATCTCTATAAGAAATAGCAGAAGTATTTAGTAGTTATTGACAGTCTCAAAATAATGAAATGAAAGGTACCTTCCTTCAGGAGCAAAAGCTGTCTCATACTAAAATGACATAGTATTTTATAATTAAAGTATTTCTTACATACAAGTTTTGAGGTTTCAAATGTAAAAGAATTTGCTGTTTTACTTTAGACATGAAGTAGTCCTTGAATATGAGTGACTTAGTACTTTATATTTTGTCAGCAAATGTAAAAAGTAAAACTGTTTGATGTGAAATAGTAACTTTATATGTGATATTGACCTATGAAGTAATTTAACGTAGTAAAAGCGGATTTGACTTCTTTAGGTCTCAAGTAATTACCAGAAGGTGAAAGGCTCATCTCTTAGACAAATTCAGAATATGACATATGAGTTCTCTGTGAATATATGTGTGGAAACTGACTTTTTCAGTTCTAATTTGATTTGTGGAGAAATATGATATCTAATCTTTCTGAAAATGTATTTGGCTTTTTAGTAAAACTATGAGATGTAGTATTTAATGCATCTTAACTCTAATCTATTGGATGTAATACAAACATAATATAAAGTCAATAGAACTTCATCTAGGAGAGAAGAGATTAGGAATCAGAGGAATAGAGTTTAAAGATTTATAAACAAAATTAATATCTATATGTGTGGGAAAGATGTGGAAAAATGCCTGTCTTTTTGTAATTTTCTTTGCCATTTGGCAATCCTTTCCACATTTCCACAAAATATAGTTCCTAGATTATACATAATCTATATAGTATATAATATATAATACATATAATCTACATGTTATATAGTAAAGAATAAAATATTAGAAAAAAGATGTTCTTTGTGAAAGCAATACATAAGGCAGAATTTATTCTTTCTTCTATCACTATTGTGGTATTATAAATTTTCTACACTAGGAATTTTAAAATTTTGGAACTTAGGTTAAAATGAAAGTCAATATTTGATAAATGTATATTGAGTAAGATTGTTTTTAATGGTTGAGCTTTGACAAAAATTTTTTAAATTATTTCTTGAAATAACTTTGATAATGGTTGTCAGGAATTACTATAATGATTGCATCTTCATGATTTATTTATTCCAAAACTGGAAGTTCGTACCTCTGAATCCCCTTTACCAATTTCAACCATTACCTCACCCACTTCCCGTTTGGCAACCACCAGTTCTCTGTATTTGAGAGTCTGGTTTTGTGTTTGTTTTTGTTTCTATGTTTGTTCATTTTGTTTTTTAGATCCCACATATAGATAAGCACAGAGATGAAAGGTACAGCATAGGGAATATAATCGATAACATTGTAATTACTTTATTTGATGACAGATGGTGACTATACTTATCGTGGTAAGCAATGAGTAGTGGCTAGAACTGCTGAATCAATATGTTGTTCACCTGAAACTAATATTACATTGTATGTTAATTATACTTCAATAAAATATGATCATAATGATTGCATACTGAAAACTGAAATGTTTTTCCTGGAATCTGTGATTGGAATATTGACCTATACTTTATTATAAATATGAATCTTTTCTAAGTTTAAGGCAAGATTATGCTACTTTAGGAGCAAATGTCATTTGTAGGGTCTTTATAAATATATGTAAATGATAATCATTTTGCTATTAACAGTAATTCTAATCTTGATTTTTAGTCATATTTCATTCAAAAAATTTCCACTGTTCACTATTCTCATCTTGTTACAATCAGTTTTTTGAGTTTTTACTGTGTTGCACTTTGATTATAAAAACCAAATAAGACCACACCCTTGCCCTCTCCCATCTCATAATTCTGTGGGGAAAAAATGTGCACAATTATTTAAGAAACTCTGTGGTAAGTATAATATGACACTGAAGTAATAATAAAGCATAGGGAAGAGCAAGTAAATTTGTTTTGTAGGGAGAAGTAAAAGGAGACATCATATTAGACACCTAAGGACAAGTAGAGTAAAAAGACTGTGTAAGGGAACGGCAGCCTGTAAGTATACGGCAATTTTGATGACTTTATGGCTAGAATACAGCACATGTGGTAAGGGGGTAAAGGGGGTCCTGAATACACTAGAGCATATTTTTGTTGTCTTGCGGACATGTAAATTTTAGACGTTGTGCTAAAATTCATTGGTATTAACAAAATACATAATACTAATAATCAAATTGGTGAGTTCCTTTACAGCACAGAATGTCTCATTCTTTTGTGTCCTAAACAAGCTGCACAGTGACATAAATAATATATAAGCTAAAAACTGCTAAATGTATCAATGAATGGCTAAAATGAAATAAGTCAAGCATTATCAACTATCAAAGTGGATCTTAGAAGATAATGCAGTTCAGGCTCTTAGACTTTTCCAAGTCTTTCCTATATAACAATTAAAATGATTTTATAACTTTTCCATAATCTTTTATTTACATAATGCTTTCTACCTCACAACATAGCTTTGCTCACTGTTGGAAAAACTCAAATTGTTAGAAACATCGCTGCACGATTGCGAAAATATTCTTCTGTGTAGAACCACAGCTTGTGAGTCTTCATGCCATTTTTGGAATAGAGCCCCTGTGAATGTCTGCTTAGACTTATTTCCCCAGCCTTTCCCCGCACCCTACCATCTGCAACATTATAGTGAGGGCAGCTATGCTGACAGTGGCCTCATCTCTGGCCATAACTGTGGCCAGGAATGGAGAACAGACTTAAGCTTGTACAATAATAGTATCCTGACCTCCCAGCAACAAGTGACTGGGTCATATATAGGCATTTGGCCCAAGTAAGTCTAATTAAAATCCCCCTCAAGGATAACTGGAACCAAATTTGAGAAAGAGTCAGTATCACTGTGTTGGCTGAACCTCTGTAAGATCAATCTCGGGAAGTGTCAGCAGAGAAGATGTCTGAAACATGGAAAAAGTTGAGTTGTAGAAAGAAAACCAGAATGAGTATGAGAAGAGTATCGGAGGCCAGGACAGAATGCTGATGGCATCTAAGTCCCTGTATTCCTGCCCCTTTTATGGATGGACTGATGATACTTCCCCCTAATTATCCAGTATCTTTACCATAAATATTTGTTTATGTTGTGCTATTTGCTTTTTGTGGAGTTTTTGTTTTTGCTTAAATTGAATTATCTGCAGCTAAAGAACTAATATAATTGGCAATTGGTTTAGACAGTTTTTTTATAGTTTATTTTAGAGACAGAGACAAAGCATGAATGGGGGAGGGGCAGAAAGAGAGGGAGACACAGAATCTGAAACAGGCTCCAGGCTCTGAGCTAGCTGTCAGCACAGAGCCCAATGTGGGGCTCGATCCCACGAACCGCGAGATCATGACAGCCAAAGCCGGACGCTTAGGTGACTAAGCCCTGTTGTCAAGCCTTTTAACTTTGTGAAAAGAATGTAGACATCCAACCGTTTTGGAGCATACTTAAATTATTATAAAATCAACTAAATTATAGGTAAATCCAGTAAGAATAATCAAATATGTTTTCCACAATTGCTGGAAGACTATCCATAGGTTTGCACTGAGTACTGAAAAGAATGTGTGAGGTAATCATGGCTACTGAGATGAGTAAAGATACTTTAAAGTTGCTTAATATTTTCATGAGGATATAAATGAATAGGAAAATAGCACATTAATTTCATAGCCTTATCAAAACCATGAAAATAACATAGATAAAAATAAACAGTATCTTACAAAGTATATAAATACAATTTATTAGGTTTTAGAAGAGTATATGGTACTATCATTGGCTTTAAGGCTTTAATTTTTCTGAGGGTTTAGGATGGGTTTCTAAATTGTCTAAAGACTTTTGCTATTGTTTCTGGATTTAAGCAGTGGGTGATCCAAACTGATTTATATGTTTATTTCCATTAAAAATAAATATATTTTCAAATAGGAACACTGAAATAAACTGGGAGAAAATCCTTGTAATGCATTAATAACAAAGGACTATATCTAGAACTATTGAATGTTAAAAAAAAAAACAACCCACAACCCAGAATGTACTAAGTGTATACACCATTCTCTTTGTATAGGACACAAAGAAAACTATGTAAGTAACCTATAGTAGAGGGGCACCTGGGTGGCTCAGTGGGTTAAGTTTCTGACTTCAGTTAAGATCATGATCTCAAGGTTTGAGTTTGAGTCCTACACTGGGGTTTGCCCAGACAGCACAGAGCCTGCTTGGGATAATGTCCCTTTCTCTCCCTCTCTTTCTCTCTTTCTCCCCTGCCCCTCCCATGCCCGTTCCTGTCCACTCTCTCCCTCTCTCTCTCTCTCAAAGTAAATAAACTTTAAAAACCTTATACTAGACTTGGTCATAATAGTGAAAATATTTGGAAACAACAGAAATGATCATCAATGGAAGAAGGATGTACTAAAACAGTAGTATTCTATATAGCAGTGAAAAAGAATGAAAGACACATAGGCATAAAAACACAGATAAATCTAAAAAGTGTACCAAACAATTTTAAAAAAGCTGTAATATGACTTTCAGAGTATAATATTCATTTAAAGTTGTAAAACTCTGAATCAATATGATACAGTATACTGTTTTGAGACTTATAGATAATAAAAATAAACGAGTCATGGGGATTCTAATTTTGATGGTTGTAATTTTTGGTGATGGAGAAGTGAAATGTGACTACTGAACAATACAATGAAACTTGAATGTTGTTATTAATCACTTATATCTTAGTCTGTATTATAGAATATAAGGTGTTTACTTTTATGTTGCTGTGTAATACTTCACCTTAAGAATATTTAAAACAAGTACAAAGAAAATTATGAGAGGAAATAGGTAAAGTGAGAGGGTTTTCTGTCCAGAAAGATAAATAGCTCATAAGTCTTGTTTTAGTAATGAGGAATTAAACAAATTTTGAGGAATATAGTGATTTGCTAGGATGCCAGCCTAATTGGTGAAACAAAAGCCTTGTCTTATTAGGCTGTTCAAGTATGGAAACAAGTAAAAATTCTAACCAAAACCAGAACAAGTGCCAGAATCTTGAACAGATGGAGAAGAAGTTTCTAAGCCAAATCTATAAACTATAAGCTGATTGCAGATACTTCATTCTTTCATACATTTATTTTTCATTAATACATTCTTTCACTCTCCACAGGACCCTGCTGAACCCCTTCTATGTGGACGGCACTGGGGTAGATCTGTGCTGTCCAATGTAGTAGCACCTAGCCATATATGGCTTTTTAAATTTGAATTAATTAAAATTTAATAAACAAACAAAAATTCCTGGATTATAGTAGCCAGATTTCAAGTGATTAACAGTAATTGCATGTGATTATGTGGCTTGGCTAGTATAATGCCTACCATTTTGGATAGCATAGATTTAGAACATTTTCATCACTGTAGAGACTTCTATTTAAAAGGAGAGAAAGTTTGGGAGAGAGAGAGAGAGAGAGATTCCCAGGCAGGCTCTGCACTTGCAGCATGGAGCCTGATGCGGGGCACAAACTCATGAACCATGAGATCATGACCTGAGCCAGTTGATACTTACCCAGCTGAACCACCCAGATGGCCCCACATTTTGCCCTCTAACGGAGAAATGAGAAAACAAAGGAAAATATTATAAAAATGTATTGTCATGTAAATAATAATGAGTCATTAGAATAAATAAAGCACAGTAAGTAAATAGAGAGTAAAAGGTATGCTCTGATGAAGTGGTTTTCATAAAAAATCATAAGTATGGAAAGAAAGACACTTCTATTTATTGGGAGGGGGTTAAACCAAGAAATGTGTGGCTTCATGAATGCCAAGATAAACAATTGTTTTAAGAAGAGAGCACAAAAGAGAGTTTTAGTAAGATAAGAATTTTGAAATTGTAATTGGAAGTAATAAGTCAAGAGGCAGGATGTTATGAACTCTCGAGAAGAAGGAGAGGGAGAAGACAAACCAGGAGAGGGATGCCCCCACGTGTCAGGACAGAAAGAGGCCATGAAAGCACAGATGTGTTTGGTTTGTAGCTTTGGTGATAGGAAATTAGAATTTAGATCTCATTTCTTCTATTTTCTCTCTGTAGTAGGAGGTGGTATTTTTCAAAAGAGAAGTTGGAAATAGAGTTTAAGAATGAATACGTTAGAAAAAAACTGATGTTTACCCTCTTGTGGCCTGAAATTAATATTTCTTCTTACCTACTGTTTCATTCTTATGACTCTTTTCCTCTTCATAACTCAAATTATAGAATCAAATTCTCTATTCATTTTTCTCTAAGTGGAACCCACTCCAGCTTTGATAACCCAACTCCTTTCAGTCACCACATCTGTAATTCTCTCGTCCTCTCTTCCAGTCACCTTACATTCTATCTAATGACACAGCTCATGTCCTATCTTCTCAGGAATCTTTCTTTGTTGGTAGTATACTGATAAATGTTTAACAACCCCCTCTCAGAACAAGCATAAAAACAAAACCTCATTTCTGGCATTTGCTGATTCCATGGTATAGATCTTCTCACTGTGGTTGACTTTAAGCTACTACAAGTCCTTAATTGGCTTGCAAAATTAATGATAATTTAGCAGCCAGCTTTCTGGCAAGATCTGCAAAGGACCTGCAATTTTACTCTATTGGCCAGTTAACCAGCTAGCGGGCCATGGTGATGAAAACAGCTTGAGGGTTCCAAGTAGTGATGAGGTCCAAGGATTCAATGTTTTGGATAAAAGTCAGCTGACTTTTTGTGGTTGTTAATTTACCCTTTTGCATTAGGATTGGTTCTAGAGTTAATTACTACCAACAATTAACTGTTTCTGCACCGTTCTTAGTCATTCCTGGCTCTAGGACTTCTACAGCCTAAAACCTTCTGATCCATTCTCTCCATTTATAAGAGTCATACATCACTTTCTCAAAGAAGACTGCCCCTTGGAAGTCTGCCTCAAGCAGGCACTCTCACACGTCCACACTGCCTCCCCCAGAGACAGCTCTAGTTGTGTCCTACATGTTGCAATATGTTTAGATTCGTGATCATTCTCCAGAATTTTTTCTAAGTTCCATTGTGATATATTCATGTATGTAGTTCATTTATAATTTATTTCTTAATTTCTACAAGCATGGAGATTTTCTAGGTATCATTTTTTTTCTTTCCCTTTATGGTTTTATTTAAGCTTTTTTATTTCAAAATAATTATAGAATCAAGGAAGTTGCAAAGAAACATACAGGAAGGTTTTGTGCCTGTTTCAGCCATCATCCCCCACTGTTAACATCATAGGTAACGATAGTACACCATCAAAAGCACAAACTGTAGAGCTTATTGATTCACCAGCAACACCTGCACTTTTTTTCTGTATAGGTGTATAACTCTATGAAACGGTATCACATGTGTAGCTTTGTGTTAGCACTACCACAATCAAGATACTTAATTGTGCATCATGCCAACATTTCCCTGATGTCACCCCTCAACCATCTCTAGCCCCAGGCAACCACTGATCTGTTCTCAACCACTATCATTACATTATTTAATGGATAAAATGAAATCCTGCAGGGTGCCTGGGTGGCTCAGGCAGTTCAGCGTCTGACTCTTGGTCTCGTCTCAGGCCATGATCTCACCGTTTGTAAGTCCGAGCCCCGCATCGGGCTCTGTGCTGACGGTGAGGAGCCTGCTGGGGATTCTCGGTATCCCTCTCTCTCTGGCCCTCCCCCACTTGTACTTTCTTTCTCTCTCTTGAAATAAATAAATAAACTTTAAAAATAATGAAACCCTGCAATATATAAACTTTTCAGGTTGGTTTATTCTTTTGTTCAGTCAGCGTAACTAATCTGGGGTTCACACAAATTGCTGCATGTATCATTAGTCTTCACTTTCACTGCACGGTTGTATTCCACGTTCTAGATGTACCACAATTTGTTTCACCGCTCACCCACTGAAGGACATCTGGGTGGTGTGCAGGTTTTGGTTAGTGTGTTTTTGCTTTTCTTTCCCTTGCCTGAGGAGACATATCTAGAAAGAAAGCTGCTATGGCCAGTGTCAAAGAAGTTACTGCCTGTGTTCTCCACTAGGATTTTTATGGTTTCATGTCTCACATTTAGGTTTTTAATCTATTTAGAATTGATTTTTGTGTATGGTATAAGGAAGTGGTCTAGTTTCATTCTTCTGCATGTTGCTGTCCAGTAGGTTTGGCTAATATAAACAAAGCTCCTATGAATACTATGCAGAAGTTTCTGAGTGAAAATAAGTTGTTATTCCTCTGGGAAATATGTTCAAGAATACAACTAGGGTTGTATTGGAAGGTCCACATTTCGTTTTAAAAAGAATTGTGGAACTATTTTCCGAAGGAGCCTTATCATTTTACATTTTAACCAGCAATGTACAAATGATGCAGCTCCTCCACATCCTTGCCACTACTGGGTGTTAAAACTGGTTTTTGGTTTAGTCATTCTGCTAGGTATTTAGATATGTCATTGTTGTTTACTTTGCACTTCTTATTGCTGGGCAGGGGTGGGGGTTCCAGCTCCACATTAGGCCTCCACTGACTTTTAGCTGGAGTGCTTGGCTGCTCCTTCCTATGTGGCCTCCAATGAACCCATGCAGAGGGTGCAGCCTCAGGCCTGCTGGGCTGTGGTGGAAGGTGATCCGTTAAGCCTGCGTGGACCCTGGCTCCCCACACAGTGTTGGTTGACAATGAAAGGGGAGAGGCTTGACTCTAACCAGTGGGGTGAAAGTCCTATATTCCTACCTGGCTTCCTCTGACATCACCTCAGCAGGAAGACTGGGGTGCCTCATTTCTAGGATTGACCCCACCTAGGAAGGGTGACTCCTTACTCCACCTTTGAGGGGCCACAGTGTTTTCTCTGGTGTTTGGCTGGAGTAGAGTGGTTAGTATCTAAATGTATTCTCTTGCTAAGCTGCCCTTTTGCTGGCCCCTTCACTAGAGAGACCAGGCTTCTGGAGAGTTGTTTGATCTGCACCCGCTGGCATTTATGGGTTGCTGGTTTCTTCAGCTTCAAGTCCAGGATGTATGAGTAAGACAAAATCTTGGAGACTCACCACCTCATTGTTCCTCTGGTTAGAAGGTACCTATCCAGCCTGCCTACTTCTCTCCACCTTTAAAAGTCATCTCATGTTTCTTTAAAGATAACAAGTAGGGTTTTTTGCTGTGCTCAGGGGAGGGAATAGGGTTAAGTACATCCACTCCATCTTTCTGAAAGCAAGGTTGAGAGCACTGACTTTTATGCTTGCTTCTGTATTTTCCATCTTTTTATTACCACATGCTTCTTTCAAGATCATTTTTTTCCTGAACCTGCTTTAATAATTCTTTCTTCAGCTTTGTCATATCTGCTTTTAAGTTTACCAGTGAGTTTAGAATCACAGATACAGCAGTTTGCAGTTCAGAGATTTCTAAAAGACTTCTTTTCAAATCCTCAGTCAGTTGTCAATTTTCATAATTTTTATTTCTAAAATTTAAATATGTAATGTTATATTTATAAACATGTTAAGCATAGTTAGGTGGTTTGTATCTGGTAACTTTACCATCTTGAGTATCTTTGGGTTAGTTTCTGTTATCTTTCCTTTTTTGGTGACTTGTATTATTTAGTCTGTGTGTGTGTAGGGTTACCTTTCATTTTGTGCTGGGCAAGAATCCCCTTAACTCACTTTCCTTCCACGAGATTCTGAGTCACTCAGATGATCTGTGGTTGGGTTTCAGTCTATGGGCAGTCGTTACAATGACTTCAATTCAATTTCATTCTATTCCTTAAGATACAAACTTCTGGGGTCTCAATCCTAGAAATGGGTTAGTTTTCCAATAGTTTCTAGTAGTAGGAATGGGTACTTTTCTACCTCCACTTGGTAGAATTTGGATTCTGTCTTTTGTTTCCAAAGTCTTGTGTGGCTGTCACAAGTACCGCCCAGCTCTTCAGCTGCCTCTCCCACATCAGATACTGCCCTTGGGAACAGTAGCCTTACATGTTGGTCTCACCTCTATGGGTTTCTGTCTTCGACCAGAACTTGGCCCTGGTATTTATTATTACCTTGTTAATTCTCAGATACTTCTATGAAGATGTAAAAATACATTTTAACCATATTTTTGTTAGTTGTAATTTGTAAGAGCATTTTTCCAAGTTATCTAGGTATGCATTACTGAAACAATTAATTTTTCTTATATTTTTCCAGTACTCTCATGTAAAAGAGAAAATAGAATTCTGTTTCAACTATAATCATCATTGAATTAAAAAAATGTTGATATAAAGTAAAATTTAATTATGTACTTTTTATAGCTTCCTTTCCATTAATAAGTTGGTCTTGATGCAGTAGTTTGGCTTTATTCTACGAGTCGTGGAATTCAGGGTTTTCTTTCATAGCACTCTTCCCTACGCTGTCTTTTTACACTAAATGGCTTTACCAATTTTAGTAAGGATTTCCTTATCAGTAAAATAAAAAAAATTAACTAGTTGATTTCTAATCTCTCAATGATGCTTTAGGTCTCCATATTAAAAGAGGTAGCTATTAGTTCTATGTTATAGAATTACTATCTTTCCATTCAACAATTTAAGTTTCTAATAACTACTGATTCATAGGAATTACAGTTGAGTAACTTATTAAGTATAAAACAGGGATGTTGTCAACAATATCAAAACTGTATAGGACAAAAGATTTGATTTCTACATTGATAATCTGTAGCGAAAAGAAACAAAGAGAATTAAAAGGAGAACTTATAAAGAGAATTATAAGATATTTCAGTTGAATGTTATGCTTATTTATGTTATTACCCCAAAACCTTTAAAAACCGGAAAAAATGTAAGGCAATGAAAGAAATGTAAACACTGACTATATGTTTAGTGATATTAATATTATTAGCTGTCTTAGTTATATTATGGTATTATTGCTATGTTTAAAAATTCTTGAAATATTTTCAAATGCAGTACTATATTTGAGATTTGCTTAACTACGACTAAGGGTAGGCAGGTTAGACAAAGTAGTGGGTAGGCGTATAGAATTCAGATTGGTCACTAGCTGAAATTGGTTGAAGTACACATATAGATCCATTACACTTCCTCTTTACCTTTGTATATATTTGATTTTCTCCACACAAAAAAATGTTTAAAAAGGAATGGAGGAAAAGTAGAGATGATTATAAAGTTTAACTTTATCATAGGAAATCAAGCATTATCGATTCCAAAATCTCAATAGGACTTAGAGCCCAGAGTTATAATGATAAATGCTAAAAAATCTTGTAGGCAGGCGAGGTGTCTGTTTTAAAGGTGTTTGTAAAGCAGAGGATCAATGATCCCTCTTTAATGGGGATTTTTATATTTGGTGTTCTCAAATAGGATCATAATAATTCTCATAGGAAGAAGAGTATATTGTTGCATTTACTTACATTTTTAACAATTTAGTATTGGTTTTTACATATCTCTATCGAGTATTAGAAACCTATTCTGACATTATTAAGTTGACAGTTTTAGTGAAATACATACTACTTCTGAATCATGACATTTAAAGATTTTTCTTTCTAATTAGGTTCAAAATACTGTAAATAACCATGCGTCGAAATAAAACAATTTCCTGTTCTGTCCCTGAAGATGATCAAGCCAAGAAAAGTAAGTTTATCATTAGGTGATTTTCTTTGAAACTAGGTCATAGGTAAATGCAATTAAGTCAATTATAAAAGGTAGCTGTGAAGATAGTATTCTCCAGGACGAAGGGTCACACAACCAAACCTTACTGGGATCAGGAAGGTGAGGTAAATGAAAGGAGTAAGTCAGTTTAAGGAAAGCCCACTATCTGGATTACAATCGATTTCTTTTATATTTACTATTGAACTAAAGTATAGGCAACACGATATATGGGCAGTACTGCAGAGCCAGCACTTACTGGCTCGCGTGAGCCAACTGCATGTAACTCAACTCTATTCCTCTGATTGTTTGAAATTGGCTGGTTAGTAACAGCTGGTTATTAAAATTTTACTAGCACCCATTGAAGATAAACATAAAATGAAAAATGAAAAACTAAAATTGTATTAGCTTTTATTGTATTACTTTGCATTCTGAGCCCCAACATCTTTCATTCTGTATTGTATTAGTAATATCCTGTCTTTGCATGATATAGAACAGAGGTCAGTAAATTACAGTCAATGGGCCAAATCTGGATGGCAGCCCTTTTTCTACCTACAGCCCTAATGCTAAAAATAGTTTTTACCATTTGTAAAGTGTTGTTAAAAAGAAAAGAAAAGAAAAGAAAAAAACGAAGAGGAATATGCAACAGAGAATGCAAGTGACCTACAAAACCCCAAATTTGTACTATCTGGTCCTTTACACAGTAAGTTTGCCAATCCTTGGTATAGAATTTTGCCTTGAATACTTTGGGAACAATAGTCTTTGTAGTCCATGGATAGTCAAGTTATCCACTGTTGCACTAAAGCTACATAAAAACAACCAAAAATGCAGGTGCATACAACATCATAAATATTCATTTAGTTCACTTATGCATAAGTGTGCTGAGTGGTTCTATTAATCTCATGTGGGCTAGGATGGCTCACTCATACAACTGCAGTACCTCACAGGTCAACTAAGCATTGATGCTGCTTATTTGGGGTTTGATCTTTCACAGGCCTAGAGCTTTGGCTGCACCATGTGTCTCTCATATTCCTCCAGCAGCTTTGATCTCATGGCTTGAGAGGACAAATGGAAGCTCACAAGGCCTTTTTAGGCCAAGTCTCAGAACTGGCAACTATCATTTGTTGTATTTTATAGGCCAAAGCAAGTCATAGGGCCAGCCCAGAGTCAAGGGACAAGTGGTTTAAGTACATCTTTTCATGATGGATGCTCCAAAGTCACATTGGAAAGGAACGTGGAAACACTAGGAGGAAAAACTTTTTGGGACTATTATTGTAATCTAGCTGCCACCATCTTATTAGGGATTACAGAAGAAAGCAATCATTTAGTAATTCCAAACGTGGTTCATGGTCTATGCAATGAAAAGATAATACAAATATAACCGCACTCCACATTATTTAATGGAATAAGAGTGTTCTATGATATAGATTAGTTCTGTACATGCATATGAAATAGAATATGTCTGGTTGGCTAACTCTGGAAAATAATATGGTTAATAAATTTTCTTTTGGCATTTGTTTGGTATTTGCTTTTGGTAAGTTTACAATATTTGTGTTTAAATGACATTAGAACTAATATTTGTAATGCTGGCATAAATATTGATTATCAGTTAAAATTAACTTCTGTCTCTCTGGCATCATACCATCATTAAGCTTCCCATTCTCTGTGTAAACCAATCAGCCACTACAGAGAACATTCAGTTCATCAAGCAAAGCACTGAGATGTCCATGCTCAAACTATGGAAATTTATCAGACTTGCAGTGTTTATTACTATGTCTTGGCAGATTTCAAACTTTAAACCCAAAGCAATCTTTGCTGGATGATGTACTGAACCTAATTATGTACCAACCTTTGAAAATGTTTGTCATTAGCTCTGTCATTAACATCACAAGAACACAGTGTGAGGTCTTATTTATTAACTTCTACCAGATGATATTCAACATGGTACTTTTCTTAATATCAAAAATAAATCCTTTCCTTATGTTGTGTCAATCATCATGAAACTACTGTGGCCATATCAAAATTCTTATTGTACTATAAATAAACATACAGAATTAGAGGATTATTCTTTACTCTTAGCTGAAATAAATAATAAAACAAATTATTAAGCTTTTCCAAATTGGTCTGTGCAGTCACAGCCATATCTAAAACATGCTGACCAACAGTTTTTTCAGGTGACTCATGTTTTCAAATGTTTAGCTCTATTTCTTTTACATTTAACAATACATTTTTACAAACTTACCACCTGTAATATTTTGCTTTCTAGGTAATATTTTCACTAATTTTAAACTGAATTTCATGGTAGTGTCATGTATTTGAATTATGATACTGATACTGCATTAGTTTTTCTATTTATTATATTTCATAATATACCTTTCCTATGTAACAGGGAGAGGTTGTACTATTTTTTTTTATGGTTTGGTGTCTTATTTGCGGAAATGGGAAATATTTCATACATTTAAAAACATAATGTATCTGTCAAATATCAAGAATACTGATAAAATAGGATAGTTGTGCAATCATAACACACATCAAGAAATCGAACCCTGAGTTCTCTCGCCTCTCCCAAATCACATTTAGCTTAAAACTGTAATCAATCAACATGCTAATACAATACATATATTATTATGTACTGTATATAATATATATATAAGTCATATATTTAATCTTATATTACAGCTTTAACTATCTTATTAACTTGCTAAGATCAGTTTGATCATCTGAAAACGAGGTTTGATTTATACTTTCCTCCCATTATAATTTTATCACTTTCCCTCCCCTATTGCTTAGTCTAGATCCTCTAGAACCCTGTTAAATGAAGCAATAAAAATATGCCCATTTATCTTCTTGTTCCTGATTTTTAAAATGAGACTTTTAATGTTTCATCACTACACATGATGGAATTTTTTACTCACCTTGTTTTAGTCTGGTTTCATTAGCAAGGTATTTATAACTTCAAAATTGAATGCTTCTGCATTTTCTGTTCTCTGAAAAATAAAATATTTTAATTAATTTTTCTTGAATTTTTAGCTGAACTTACGTGTTAATTTTCAGAAAGGCACTATTGATATAAATTATTTATTGGTAATAGGATTATTTAGGGCTCCTGTTTATTTTTAATGTACTATTGGCAAGTTATATTTCTTTCTTTTAAAAATATGTTCATTTGGTGACTTTTAAGTATACTGATACCACATTGCTAATATTTTTTTTTACTTTTATATCATTCTACATATAGTTCTCATTTATATTCATAATATTGCATTTGTTTCTTCTGTTTCTTCTTCTGGTTTGTCTTGATCAATTTTGTCAGATGTGTATATTTGTGCACAACTTTTCAAAGTGGTAATTCTGATATTTTTAATTATCTCTAGGGTTTTTTTTGTTGTTGGTGGTGGTTGTCTATTTTCTATTTTATTAAGTATTACTCCTTCTTTTCTACTTTGTTTTTCCATATATTCTTAAAATTAAAAAAAATTTTAATGTTGATTTATTATTGAGAGAGACAGAAACAGAGTGTGAGTGGGGAAGGAACACAGAGAGGGGGTACAGAGAACCTGAAGCAGGCTACAGGCTCTGAGCTGTCAGCACAGAGCCCTACAGGAGGCTGGAACCCAAGAACTGTGAGATCATGACCTGAGCAGAAGTCGGACACCCAACCGACTGAGCCACCCAGGTGCCCCTATTTTTCCACATATTCTTAATTTGGACACTTACATCACTAGTTTTTAGACCTTTTCCTTTTCTAATATAACTATTTAAAGTTACAAATTTCTTTTGAGATATCAAAGATATAATAAGAGGGATTGGATTATCAAATCCAATTCATTTGAAGCAGAGATTTACTCAGCATGCAGTTTACTAAATGCTGTTCTGGGTAATATTGTTTAACTTTTAAAAACTGTTATATTCACGTACCATAAAATTCACCTCTTTAAAGTGTATGATTCAGTGTTTTTAGTATAATCACAAGGTTGTATAACCATCATCATTATTTAATTCTAGAATACTTTCATAACCCCCGCAAAGAAGCCCTGTATCATTAGCAGCTGCTCCCCATTCCCAGCCCTGGAAACCACAAACCTATTTTTCTTGGTGGGAATATCAAGGTCTGGTGTGCACTGACTAATTCCTAGTGAAGACGGGCACCATCGGCATCTTGGAGCACACCTACAACATACAGGTGATGAAGTTCAGTGTGAGGACCGTCATCACGCTTGCAGTGGAGGCCAAGAACCATGCCGACCTCCTCAAGCCAGCAGAGGGACGGAAGCAGCTGGCCAAGTCAGACCCTATGGAGCAGTGCATCATCCAGCGGTACATCCTGGGTGCCCATCAACACAGGTGCCAGTGAGCTGCACCTGGAGACCTGCCTGAAGACCCTGGAGGAGGATCACACCTGCATCCCTATCAAAAAGTGTGACTGGGAGTCAAACGTACCCTGCCTAGCCTGATCTCCAAACAAGCACAAAATGCAGTACATGAAGGTGCGGCCCCTCGCAGACCACCTGGCTGAGGATACCAACGAGCTAGGTGTGGGCCCGCCAGGAACTGAAGCAGCAGGCCAGGCGGAAGAGTACAAATGGGACCTGGCTTAGACCCGTAAAATCTGGAGCTTTTGTAGCAAAATTCTTTTACTTCACTCCCCGGGGTTCATTTTCTCATGGCTTCGAAGGATGAAGAGATAGACACAAAATGAGCAACAGGCAAAAGTTTGTAAGATCAGAGAGGAAGAACTGTAAGAAAGCTTTCTTTACAGAGGGGAACATTTGAAAGTGAATGCCTGAGACTATAAGCAAGGGTCCTGGTTTTATAAGGTTCTGGGCAGCGATCCCTTCCCCTCCCCCTTGCTTCCTCTCACATCCGCCTTAGGTTCCATCGCTCCAAGTGCTGGTGGTCCATTCCTGACTTGGTTCAGGTCATGTGTGAGAGGGGGCCCCAGGCCATATCACAGTGGGCCATACCTTTTGTGGTCTTCTACTTGTTTTTATTTAGGTCTTTTCTCGAACTCCAGAGGGAAACCTGAGGGGGCCTAGGTGGTGTTGGTCACATTCTTAAGAGGAACCTTATGCCTGAGGGGTTTGCCTGGTCAGACACTCCCAGTACTGTCCTAGAACACTTTTTTCTGCACCCAGGGACCTTAGATTCTAATCGTTCCCTCTCTGCCTACTGAATCCTCCATTTTCCTATCACTTTGGGCCTCATGGCACCGGCCCCAATACCTTCAACGACATCACCAGGACTGTACAGTACCTCAACAAAATCAAGGACAGCTTGGTGGCACGTTTCCAGCCCGGCCGCTGGGCCAGGAGGCTACGTGAGGCCCGCGCTTTGACGTCAGCGACGTGACGCTGAGCAGGGAAGCCATTCAGCCCTCCCGCCCCCACCCCTCCAGGTGGCACCGTCTTTATCGCGGAGTGCTGAGTTACCAGCCCCAGGTCAGGCAGGCCACCCACGCCGTGGAGCTCCAGGGGCCAGAAGTGGCTGGCGGCATCTACAGTGTCCTCCATGTGAAGGAAGGAAGGCCACGTCTTTGAGGAGTCCCAAAGGGCCGGCCCCTCCCTGTTTATCCTGAAGACCTACCGCTTCTAATGAATCCTTAGGCCTCACCGCAGACCTGAGGTCCCACAGGGCGACCAGGCCTTCCCCCACGGCCTGTTTGGCCACCAGCAGATCCTGCTTACACACCCATTGGCCCACAGCCACTGCCCTACCCAGGTCGTAGCGGAGACGCGCAAGCGCAAAGGCCGGCCTGGAGCTATCGCAGTTCTGCACAATTTCCGGGACAAGTTGTGGGCGGACCTTGCAGCCGCGCCTGCGCCCTGCATTTGGCCTACTGCAGCCCCAAGCATTCGCGTTCCCCTCTGGGTACTTACAGACTGTTCTTGAACCTTGAGGTATCAGCTGACAGCTTTGTGTGGCTCAGTCCGTGCCATTGCTCAGCATAAGCCGTGATGCCCTTTCTTTGAGTATTTATCACAAGATTTCAGAGGTAACAGAAATGCTCCCACAGCCTGGACCTTATTGGCCCGTGGGACTGGGGAGGCCGGATGGGACACCATTCTGGACATTTCATATGAATTTGTAAAGTAGTGGGCTTTGTATATCTGCCTTCTTTTAAACTAGAATTTTGTCAAGGGTCCGTTTTATGGCTGAATACTGTTAATAATTGTATGAATATTCCGCATATTGTCTCTACGTTCATCAGTAGATGGATATTTGGATTGTTTCCACTTTGGGGCTATTATGAATCATGTTTTTATGAATATTTGAGTCCAAGTTTTTATGGGGGCATATGTTTTTATTTCTGCTGGGTATACACTTAAGTCTGGAACTGCTGGGTCATTTGATAACTTATGTGTTTGAGTTTCTGAATAATTGCCAATGTTTATTCCATAGCAGCTGCAAATTTTTACATTCTAAGCAGCAGTATATGAGGATTCCAGTTTTTCCATTCCCTTGTCATGGCTTGTTATATTCTGCTTATGCTTTTTGGATTTTTGTTTGCTTTTTAGCTATTATAGCCATCTTTACTGGGTGTGAATTGACATTTTATTGACAAGCGGTTTGTTTTTTTCTTTTTACTTTTTTTTTTTTTTTTTTAAGGTTTGTTCATTTTTGAGAGACAGAGATTGACAGGGAATGAGCCCGGGGAGGGGCAGAGAGAGAGGGAAACAGAATCAGAAGCAGGTTCCAGGCTCTGAGCTGTCAGTACAGAACCAGATTCAATCCAGGAATCCTGAGGTCATGACCTGAGTCGAGTCAGAGGCTTGTGGAACAGAGCCACCCAGGCACCCCTCATTGTGGCATTGATTTGGCTTTCTCTGATGACTGACTAATCATGCGATGATCTTTAAATGTGCTTACTGGCTGTTTATCTTTGAAGAAGTATCTGTTTAATCTCTTGCCATTTTTAAATTGAGTTGTCTTTTTTTATCCTTTAGTTGTAAGAATTCTTTATGTATTTTCGAAACTAGATCTTTAACAAATATATGATTTGCAAATGTTTTTGCCCATGGCAGGGGTTCTATTTTCATACTCTTGACAGTCTTTTGTAGCAAAATAAAATTTTATTAGATGAAGCCAATTGATGTAATATTTAAAATTGCTTGTTCCTTTGATGTCATATCAAAGAAACTATATTGCCTAATCCAAGGTCACAAATATTTACACCTTTGTTTTCTTCCAAGAGTTTTATATAGTATTAGCTTTTGCATTTAAGTCTATGATGATTTTTGAGTTAATTTTTATATAATAGAATGATAGAATTGTCTTGGCAGCCTTGTAAAGATCAGCAGATCGTAAATATGGGTTTATTTCAGGAATCTCAGTTCTACTCCACTGATCTACATGTCCATTCTTATGCCATTACCACCCTGTGTATTATAGTTTTGTAGTAATTTTTAAACTAGAAGTGTGATTTCTCCAGCACTGTCCTTCTTTTTTAAGATTATT
Source organism: Suricata suricatta (assembly GCF_006229205.1). Classification (NCBI taxonomy): domain Eukaryota; kingdom Metazoa; phylum Chordata; class Mammalia; order Carnivora; family Herpestidae; genus Suricata; species Suricata suricatta. The sequence continues at coordinate 38,149,641 of NC_043713.1, forward strand.
TTGGCTGATCTGAGTACATGGCATTTCCATGTGAATTTTTAGGATCAGTTTGATATTTTCTGAGGGGGAAAAAAGACCATTGGATTTTGATAGGAATTGCATAGAATCTGTGGATCAGTTTTAAGTGTTTTGGCATCTTAATGAGATCATGTTTTCCAGAATACTAATACAGGATATCTTTGTATTTACTTAGGTGTTAAATTTTTTTCAGCAATGTTTTGTAGATTTTAGTGAAGGAGTCTTGCACTTCTGTTAATTTTATTCGCAAATATTTTATTCCCTTTCTTCCTTCCTTCCTTCCTTCCTTCCTTCCTTCCTTCCTTCCTTCCTTCCTCCCCACAGCCCTCCTCCCCTCCCCCAACTACTGTGGCTAGAATCTCCAGAACAATTTTGAATGGAAACGGCAAAGTGTGGATATGCTTGTCTTTTTCCTTACCTTAGGGGAATTTTTCACAAACATTTTTTTTTATTCTGTTGAAGAAGTTTCTCTCTATTCCTATTTTGTTTCTGTGTTTTTACCATAAATGAGATTAAATTTTCCAGATACTTTTTCTGCAACTATTGAAATGCTTGTGCGGTTTCTTTCCTTTATTCTGTTTATATGGCATATTACATTCATTGATTTTCATGTATTGAAACATTTTTGGGACAAATCTCACTTGGACGTGGTGTATAATCGTTTTTATATACTATTGGATTTAGTTTGTTCATATTTTGTGAGGATTTATCTCCTAATATTTTTTCCCCTTCTCCTTGGATTCAGTTTGGTCTTCCTAGGAGGACAAGATATAAGGCTATTGATTCAAGTTCATCTTCTCTTCACATAGGCATACACAGCTATGTACTTCCCTCTGATCATTGATTTCACTAAACTTCATATATGTTTACTTGTGTTGTCGTTTTGTTTCTATTCGTCTCAAAGTATTTTCTGGTTTTCCTTGTGTTTTTTTTTTTTTTTTTTTACCTATTAGTTATTTAGGATTGTGTTTAAAGTTCACGTATTTGAAAATTTCCCAAATTTCCTTTGATCACTGATTTCTGTTTTTACCATTATAATCAAAGAAGTTTCTCTGTGTGGTTTCAACACTTATTTAAATGTACTGAAACCTATTTATGGCATAATATGTGCTATATTATGGAGAACATTGCATATGCACTTGAGAAAAATATGTTTTCTTCTCTTAGTGGAATATTCTATTAGTTGTTTCTTAGGTCTAAGTGGCTTATGGTGTTTTCAAAGCTACTGTTTACTTGTCTTCCTTCTGTCTAGATGTTTCATCCATTATTATTATTATATTATTTTAGAGAGAGAAAGAGCATGAGAGGAGAGAGGGACAGTTGGGGAGAGAGACAGAGACAGAGACAGAAACAGAGAATCTTAAGCAGGCTCCATGCTCAGAGCAGAACCTAACTAACACGGGGGCTCAGTGCCATGACTGTGGGATCATGACCTGAGCCAAAATCTAGAGTCAGTCGCTCAACCAACTGAGCTATCCAGGCAGCCCCATCCATTATTTAAACTGTGCAGTTAAAAACTTCCACTACTGTTGTTAATTATCTATTTTTTCCTTCAATTATGTCTGCTTTTACTTCGGTTTGAGGCTCTTTTAAGTTTGTATGTGTTTATAATTGTTACAGTTTCCTAAAGGATTGACCCTTTTCCCATCATAAAGTGTCCTTTATCTCTAGTTAATTTTTGTCTTAAAGTCATCATATGTGGTACTACGCAGAAACATTCCTTTTTAATACGATCACAAAAACTTTCTCAGAAAAAATAGGTATATATTTTATTGATAGCTTTTTTGTATAATTTTTATTTGGTTACTCTTTTTGGATAAATTTATATCATTCATATATATTATTATAGTTATTTGACTAGCAGTATCTTCCATCATCTTTTTACTTTTTCAACCTTCATTTATTTTATGTTTTGCATATTTTTGGTATGAATTTACTTTTATGTCTCATTCTATAATGGGGTTTGGGAATATAAGTATCCTATTTGTAATAGTTATTAAATGTTAGCATAAGATAATACAAGTATTTAAATCTTATATTTATTTACATCTGTAAATATATCAAAATATGTTTTCTAATTTATTTTAATGTTTATTTATTTTTCAGAAAGAGAGAGGGGATAGCGAGGGGCAGAGAGGGAGACACAGAATAGGAAGCAGGCTCTAGGCTCTGAGCTGTTACCACAGACCCAGACTTGGGGCTTGAACCCATGAACTGTGGGATCGTGACCTGAGCCGAAGTCAGATGTTTAACCAACTCAGCCACCCAGGCACCCCGATCCATCAAAATATTTAAATGCCACTAAAGTAGACATTATTTTTCTTATTTCATTATTTACATATAATGAAATGCTCAAGCTTTAAATTTAGAATTTAACATATTTTGACAAATGTAGAACCACTGCCCATTTTTGAGTAAAAAAGGAAGTTTCTCACCCACCATAGTCAACCACTGTTTTGATATCTATCACAATAGTTTTGTTTTTTGTTTGAACCTCATAATAATGGATTTATAAAATACCCGTTTTGTTGTCTTTGAGTATTTTTTGTCAATGTATTTTTGAGATTCACAAGTGTTATTCCATGTGTTAGAAGTTCATATTTTTTTTTTTTTACTGCTTAACATTATACTACACTGTATTTTTTGAAATTTAATTTTCTAGTGATGGACACTTAGGTTGTTTCCAATTTCTGCTTTTAGGAGTAAAGCTATCACACATATCCTTGGATAATCCTTTTGTGGACCTATACTTTCATTTATCATGGGTTAAAGTTTAGCACTGGTGTTGCTGCATTACAGAGTAGACAATTTTAACTTTATAAAAACTGTCAAATAATATACTCTTATCTTTGAGAATTTTTAACACTTCAGAGTTTGTAAAGTAAAATACAAAATTTCTCCTTTGTCTCTACATTCCTTCTCTCCAAAGTTAACCACTCTAATTGTTTCTTGACGTATATATTTTATGTTGAATCTACAAATATCTGTCAGCCTGTACATCTCTTTAGAAAACCAGAGCGATGAAGAAACTTACATCCAAATTTTTGTCTTGTAATTCTTCACTGAACAGTGTGCCTTGAACTACTTTCTATATCATCACATAACGATATATATCTGTTTACTGTTTGCTTTTCTTTATTTCCAGCTGTACTGAGATAGAAATGACATATAGCATTGTATAAGTGTTATATTTACAATGTGATGGTTTGGTACATGTATACATTGTGAGGTATTTACTACAGTAAGATTATTATACGCATCCTTTGTTGTTATGGCAAGAACATTTAGAATCTTTCATTGCAACTTAGTTAACTAAAATCACCATGCTGTATATTTTATCTCCAAAACCAATTTTTCTTATGACTGAAAGTTTGTTCCCTTTGACTCAATGTTTCATTCCCCCACTTTCTAGCCCTTGACCACTGTTCCTTCCTCTGCTTCTATGAGTTTGGCTTTTTAGGTACTGAATATAAGTGAGATCATACGATTTTTTTCTTTCTCTCTTATTTCACTCAGCATAATGCCCTTGAGGTCCATTCATATAGTTTCAAATGACAGGATTTTTTTTTTTTTTTATGGTGGAACAGAATCCCATTGTGTTTACTTGCGTGTGTGTGTGTGTGTGTGTGTGTGTGTGTGTCTGCACATGTATCTGAATATGGACACTTAAGTTGATAATGCGGCAGCGAACACAAGGGTGCTGAAATTTCTTTGAGGTAGTGATTTCATTTCCTTTAGATATATACCCAGAAATGGGATTGCTACATCACTTGGAAGTTCTGTTTTTCATTTTTTGAGGAACCTTGGTATTGTTTTTTGTAATGGCTATAAAAATTTATATTTAGCCCAGCAGCACATGAGGATTTCCCATATCTTTACATTTGATACCTCTTGTCTTTTGGTAATAGCTGTTGTAACAGGTATGAGGTGATATCTCATGGTGGCTTTGATTTGTATGTCCCTGATGATCAGTGCTGTTAAATACCTTGTCATGTCTGTGTCCATTTGTATGTCTTCTTTGGAAAAATGTCTACTCAGGGCCTTTGCCATTTTAGAATTGGATTATTTGTTTTTATGCTACTGAGTTGTATGAGTTCCTTATATATTTTGGATATTAATGACGTACCTGATAGATAGTTTACAGATATTTTCCGCCATTCCATAGGTTGCCTTTTCATTATGTTGGTTGTTTCTTCTGCTATTCAGAAGCTTTTTAACCTGGTGTAATGCCTCTTAATTGATTTTAGTTTTAGTTGGTTTTGTTTTTAATTATTGGTATTATATTGAAATAATCCTTATGTCAAGGAATTTTTTTCCTGTATTTTCATTTAATAGGTTAGTGGCTTCAGATGTTACATTTAAGTGTTTAATCCATTCCAAGTTAATTTTTGTGAATGGTGTAAGATATGGGTCTAGTTTCATTCCTTTGAGTGTGAATATCTAATGTTCCCAACACCACTGATGTATTATTCTTAAAGTGCTAAATCTTGTTTGATTTATTTTTATTTATTTTAAGCATAACTTTATTTTTATTTTATTTACAGTTTTATATTAGTTTCAGGTACACAATATAGTGATCAATAATTCTGTGTATTAACTGTGCTCACCATGACAAGTGCACTCCTTAATCTCCAACCCCTATCTAACCCAACCTCCCATCCCCCATCTTCTCTGGTAATCAGTTTGTTCTTTATAATTAAGAATGTGTTTCTTGATTTCTCTCGTCTCTCTCTCTCTCTCTCTCTCCTTCTCACACACACACTTTTTCCTTTTGTTTGTTTTGTTTCTAAAAGTCCACATATGAGAGAAATTGTATATTATTTGTCTTTGCCTTTTTCTGACTTCTCTTGGTATTATACTTTTTAGCTCCATCCATGTCATTGCAAATGGCAAGAGTTCATTCTTCTTTATGGCTGAATAGCATTCCTATATATCACTTCTTCTTTATCCATTCACAATCCGTGGACACTTGGACTATTTCCATATCTTGGCACTGTAAATAATGCTGCTGTAACATAGGGATGTGTGTATCCCTTGAATTCAGCGTTTATGTATTGTTTGGGTAAATTCCCAGTGGTGCAGTTGCTGGACTGTTGGGTAGTTAAGGCTCTTACATACCGTTTTCCACAGTGGCTACATTCCGCGCCACCTCCCCCCCGACCACAGTGGATCAGTGTTTGTTTTTCTCCACATCCTCGCCAACCTCTGTTGTTTCTTGTGATTTTGATTTTAGCCATTCTGACAGATGTGAGGTGGTATCTCATTGTAGTTTTGATTTGCATTTCCCTGATGATGAGTCTCTTTTCATGTATCTGTTAGCCATCTGTATCTCCTTTGGAGAAATGTCTATTAATGTCTTCTCTCTGTATTTTGACTGGATTATTTTTTTGGGTGTTGAGTTGTATTAGATCTTTATATATTTTGGATGCTAACCCTTTCTCATAAATGTCATTTGCAAACATCTTCTCCCATTCTGTAGGCTGCCTTTTAGTTTTGTTGATTGTTTCCTTTGCTGTGCAAAAGGTTTTTATTTCAGTGTAGTCCCAATAGTTTGTTTTTGCATTTATTTCCCTTGCTTTAGGAGAAATATGTAGAAAAATGTTGATACAGTGGATGTCAAAGAAATCACTGCCTGTGTTTTTGGTGCAATTGTAAATGGAATTGTTTTCTTAATTATTCTCTTTCTGTTGCTTCATTATTGATGTATAGAAATGCAACAGATTTCTGTACATTGACTTTGTACATCCATTTTGATTTTTCCTGTGACTTTATTTTATCGGCTTTATTGAATAGGACTTCCAGTACTGGGTGGAATAAAAGTGGTGAGAGTAGATATCTTTGTTTTACTCCTGACCTTAGGGGGAAAGTTCTCAGATTTTCCCCACTGAGGATGGTGTTTACTGTGGATTTTTCATATATGGCCTTTAGTTATGTTGAAGTATGTTTTCTCTAAACCTACTTTATTGATAGCTTTTATCATGAATGGATGCTGTACTTTGTCAAATGCTTTTTCTGCATCTATTGAAATGATCATATGGTTTTTATCCTTTTTCTTATTGATGTGATATATCATGGTTGATTGATCTGAGAATATTGAACCACTCTTATAATGCAGGAATAAATCCCACTTGATTGTGGTGAATGTTTTTAAAAAAATATATTGTTGGATTTGATGTGCTAATTAATACTGATGATTTTTGCATCTTTGTTCATCAGAGATATTAGCCTGTGTTCTCTTTTTTAGTGGTTCTCTTCTTTATCTGTTTTCATTATAGGAAAATACTGGCCTCATAGAATGAATTTAGAAGTATTCTTTCCTTTTCTGTTATTTGGAATAGTTTAAGAATAAGTATTAACTCTTCTTTAAGTGTTTGGTAGAATTTGCCTGATGCTGTCTGGTTCTTGATGTTGTTGGGAGTTTTTTGATAATGATTCTATTTCTTTGCTGGTAATGAGTCTTCAAATTTTCTATTTCTTCCTGTTTCACTTTTGGTAGTTTATTTTTAGGAATTTGTCTATTTTAGATTGTTTAATTTGTTGGTATACAGATTTTCATAATATTTTCTTACAATTTTTAAGATATTTGTGGTGTTAGTTATTTCTTCTCTTTAATTTGTGATTTTATTTATTTAATTTCTTTTTGATAAGTCTGGCTAGAGGTTTATAAATTTTATTAATTTTTCTAAGGAATCAGCTCTTGGTTTCGTTGTTTTTTTAAATTCTGTATCATTTATTTCCTTTCTAATCTTCATGATTTCCTTCTATTTTCTGGTTTTAGGTTTTGCTTGTTATTCTTTTTCTATCCTCTTTAGGTGTAAATATAGGTTGTTTATTATATATATTTTCTTGCTACTTGAGATAGACCTATACTGCTATAAATTTTCCTCTTAGAACTGCTTTTGCTGCAGCTCAAAGGTTGTGGACTGTCATTTTCATTTGTTTCCATGTAATTTTTAATTTCTTCTTTTATTTTCTGGTTGACATATTCATTGTTCAGTAGCATGTTATTTAAACTCCATGTATTTATGGTGTTTCCAGGTTTTTTTCTTGTGGGTAACTTTTAGTTTCATACCATTGCGGTCAGAAAAGATGCATGGTATTATTTCAGTCTAATTGAATTTTTGACACCCATTTGAATGATAGATGTTTCTCCATCCTCTTAGTTTCAATCTGCATATATCTTTAGGTCTAAATTGAATCTCTTATAGGTAGATAATGAATGGGTCTTATTTTTTTTTCCATTCACCCTATGTTTTTTGATTAGAGCATTTATTCCATTTACATTCAAAGTAATTATCGATAGATATGTATTTATTGCCATTTTACCACTTTTTTTCTTTTAAGATTTTCTCTGTCCCTTTCTTGTCTTTCTTTCATGTTTTGCTGATTTTCTTTAGTGATATATTTGGTTTTCTTTCTCTTTACTTTTTGACTGTTTATTAGTGGTTTTTAATATATGGTTACCATTAGATTTGTAAATATCCTTTTCTCTTTTTTTCTAAGTTTATTTATTTTGAGAGAGATTGAGCAGGGAGGGGACAGAGAGGGAGGGAGAGGGAAACCCAACCAGGCTCCATGTGCTGTGAGCATAGAGCCTGGTGCAAGGCTTATTCCCATTACCCCAGGATCCTGACCAAAGCTGAAATCAAGAGTTGAATGCTCAACCTACTGAGCTACCCAGATGCTGCTAGGTTTATATATAAACTTTTTTGCATATAGCAGTTTATATTAAGGTGATGGTATTTTCAGTTTGAACCCATTCTTTTTTTTTCTTCTCCTCCCCACATTTTAGGTATGTGGTATCGTATTTTATACCCTTTTTCTGTGTAGTGAGTTCTCTGATTGATTTCTTAACAGAAATATTCATTATTCCTGCTTTTGGTTTCCTTTTATATATTGTCACTTTTAGTCTTTCCACTAAGAGTCTCCTTTAATATATTTTGCAGGGCTGGTTTAGTGGCCATGAATTTGTTTAGTTAGTTAGTTTGTTTGTTCATTTGTTTGGGAAGCTCTTTACCTCTCCTTGTATTCTGAGTGACAGTCTTGCTGGATAGAGTATTCTTGGCTGCATATTTTTCCCATGCAGCATGCTGAATACATCATGCCACTCCCTTCTGGCTTGCAGCTTTGTATTTAAAGATCTTCTGCTAGCCTTAGGGGTTTTCTCTTGTAAGTTAATGACTTCTTTTGTTTTGCTGTTCTTAAGATTTTTTCTGAATCATTATCTTTTGCATGATTAGTTACATTTTGTTGACTTTGCTTTAGTTGACTTTGATGGGAGTTCTCTGTGCCTCCTGGATCTGGTTATCTGTCTCCTTTCCCAGATTAGGGAAGTTTTCAGCTATTATTTCCTCAAATAAATTTTCTGCCCCGCTTTTTTCCTTTTTCTGGGATACCCATAATACAGGTATTACTATGTTTGATGGAGTCACTGAGTTTCCTAAATTGATTTATTGCTGCCTGTTTTATACTTCTTCTGTTCATTTCTTCTTCTCTTGTTGTTTTCCTTTATGAATTGATGATTTTCCCTAGAGGTATACTCTGATTCCTTTCTTTTTCTCTTATGTATTTGCTACAGTTTTCACTGTGTGGTTACCTTAAGGCTTACATAAAACATTATAGAGTTATAGTAATATATATTTTTTCATTACAATTTTTTTTACATTTATTCATTTTTGAGAGATACAGATCATGAGTGGGGGAGGAGTAGCAAGAGAGAGAGAGAGAAGGTGAGACAGAACCTGAGGCAGGCTCCAGGCTCTGAGCTGCCAGCACAGAGCCCGACACGGGTTTCGAACTCATGGACCATGAGATCATGACCTGAGCCAAAGTTGGACACTTAACGACTGAGCCACCAATTAAAAAAAATTTTTTTAAGTTAATTTATTTATTTTGAGAGAGAAACAGAGATAGCTATGAGAATGGGGGAGGACCAAAGAGAGTGACACAGAGAATCCCAAGCAGGCGCTGCATTGCCAGCACTGAGCCTGATATGGATGGGACTCAAACTCACCAAACCATGAAATCATGATCTGAGCAGAAAACAAGAGCTCAACATTTAACTGACTGAGCCATCCAGGGACCCTGCTATAGTAGTATATTTTAAGCTGATTAACAACTTCACATACAAAAACTCTCCCCTTTTATTGCTTTCTTTTTATGTTGCTGATGTCACAATTTACATTTCTTTATTTTGTGTATCCATTAGGAAGGTATTGCAGCCATAGATATTTTAATTCTTTAATCTTTATACTAGATTAAGAGATTAGTATACCACTGTACTATAATATTGGAGGATCCTGAATTTGACTCTATAATTATTTTTACCAGTGCATTTTATCTTCTCAAATATTTGCATGTTACTAATTAAGGTCTTTTCATTTTAGCTTGAAGAGCTCCTTTCAGAATACCTTGTAAATCAGATCTGGTGGTGGTGAACTTCCTCACCTTATGTTTGGGAAACACTTTTACCCTCTCTTTCCCTTTAGGACAACTTTTCTGGCAAACTGCCGGAGGCCCGCTCTGGCTTGTCCAGGGCTCCCTGAAGGGGTAGCGGCAGAGGAGAACAATGAAGAGACACTCACGCAGTTTCTTAATTGGTCCAGCCTGACATCCTCTTATTCTATCTCTTGTATCTCCTGTATCTCCCATCTCCTGTCTCGCCAAGTCTTGGGCCTTGATTTATAGACTTATGATATCAAAAGGTGGAATTTTTACAAATAATTCTCAGTGATTAAGGTGCTTTGAAAAGGGTGCAGAAACAGGTTTTACAGAGGCATTTCTTCAGAATTATTCTAATTACAATGAGGTAACTTACACATCATAGGATAACAGGATATTCTCAGTGAAAAGAGGATAATATGCACATTTATTTGAACTGGTAGTAAATCTTACAACTCAGAAGATAGCAGGATGTTTTCAGTGAGAAGCAGATAGCAAACACATTTTATAACAATGGTGCTAAAATTCAGTCATAGACAGGGCTAGGAGGCATTCTATTTGGCTCACAAAAGGAATAATACATTCGTGATGGTTAGTAAGTAAACCTTTTGTCAGCCTTGTTCTTTGATGTTGAAGGTGTAAGCGCCATAGGCGCCCTAGATAAGCTGGCCTTTGCATATGAGTTTAAGTTGTAACTACTCTTACCCATCCTCACGTTGGGTACCAAATTAGCATATGTATGTGCAGTAACTTGTTCTTGGCTCTTGTTTGTCTCTATTTCCTAAGTTAGGCTTTCTATCTCCGGGCTAGGGTAAACATTATCTTTTAACCCCCTTCATTTTCATGTCTTAAGTTTGTGAAGCTCAATAGAAGAGCCTTTCGACAAACATCTGCAGTGCTTTGTTTAACTTCCTCTTCATAGAGGTGGGAATATGCTTCCTCCCATGAGGCTTCTGGGGAATATTGGTCTGATTTGGAACATTGTGAGGTCTAATCGATAGCAACAGGCTTAATTTTACATGAGCAATGAGTTAACAGAAGGAGATGCCAGCTTCCATCATCTGTGGCAGGAGCTGTGCTACGTCTACCACTTCCTTACTGTGACCCTGTCATCCAGCAAGGCTGGTGGGGCTCCCAGCAGCAAACCTGCTGGGGTCCTTTGCAGGCTACTGGGAATTGGGATCCCTTTTTCTGTATATTGACACTGGTATTGGTAGCTGCTGCCCTTTTCCTTATTTGGTACCCTCTCCATAAGTCTTGGTTTTGCCAGTCTCTGAGTGGGGTGAAACCAAAGCAGCCCTTTTTTGCATTGCCCCAGAAGAGTAGGGGAGCTGGTCTCCTATCCAGTTCTCCCTTTTCCAGTGAGGAGAACTGTTTCAACCTGGAACATTTCCTCTTGGTCCCAAGCAATGTTGGCCTGGTGGATGGGATGATGCAGTCAAAACGAAGCTATCTCCCTTCCCTTTTTGTGAGATTATTCACAGGCTTTTTTTGTTCTACTGTGTTGCCAAAGTTTGTTGAATGGATTCTTAAAAAAATTTTTTTTTATATAGTTTACTTATTTTTGAGACAGAGAGAGACAGAGCACAACTGGGGGAGGGGCAGGGAGAGAGGGAGACACAGAATCCGAAGCAGACTCCAGGCTCTAAGCTGTCAGCACAGAACCCGATGCGGGGCTCGAACCCACAAACCGTGAGATCATGACCTGAGCTGAAGTTGAACGCTTAACGGGTGAGCCACCCAGGTGCTCCTGTTGAATGGATTCTTGAGCTCTCCCAGTACTATTTTTGTTTATTCATAACCATCTGTTGAACTTTGTTGTACCGTGGAGGCTGGGGTCTCCTACTTCATTGTTCTGCTGATGACACTCTGGACAGTCTCAGTGTTTGTTTTTAATAGCTGAATGCTATTTTGAATACCTCTGTGTGAGAGTTAACCCGCTGCAAGTACTAGAGAAAACATCCAGATATATTCTACTGTGGGCTTTGGTTAATATTTGAATTATAGTTGCTTCTGCAAGGATGACACTTTTACAGCATAGTTTTACGTATTATTTTCCTTATTTAAAAAAATTTATATTAATTGCCCACTGAATTTTTTTTTTCCAAAGATGATGCCACATCACAAGATTTGGTTCTATTTGGTCCCCCTCAGGAAGCCATTGAGATTTTTCAGGAGAATAAAATGACAAATACTGAAGGTAAGGACAGAAAGTAAGTTCTATAAGCATCTCTATAAGCTATATTTTCTCATTAGTTTTTGATGTCCATATTATATTTTTATTAAGAAGTAATCAAATATCAATAATATATAGCATAATAATGACATATAATATTAAGAATACAATATTAGTACCTATTTGTAAGTAATATTTTGTTAATTACAATTGGTTATAATATTTTTTCTAATTTCAGGAAGGTTGAATTTTTTAAATAAACATTATCTTTATTGCTTATGCCAAGATTAGCAGGTGCCAGAACCTTTGCAACTCATTGAGGAGATGTTTCTTAAAAGGAAAAGAAGCAGGACCCATGTTTTGAGGTGTGGAATCCAGAATTAAAGGTCCACAAAGTATTAGCTCTTGGTGTTTCTGATATTATATGTGGAAAGAGGTAGAAAGAGATGACAAAATGCATACCTGTCATGTATAGGGATTCATACTTGTTTCTTTTCAGATTATTCTGGAGGACAACTCTATATTAATAAAAAAAATTTTAATCTTGACTTTGGTAAACTACTCTGGAGAGTTTCAGTTTGACAAGATAAAATGGAGATAAGGTGACATTCTGATTATCTATTTCTCTCTAGAAGAAATGTTGAATAGAATTTTAATCTCCAGACGTAAGGTTTATTGTTATAGTTTGGGACAAACTTTTTAAAATACCAGATGATTCTTTTATGAAATAATCAATTCAAGACATTGAAATAAACATACACTATTGGGATATAGAGGTATTTCAGAAAATATCCGTATATGAAATGTATAATCTTGCAGGCCAGATAAAATATAATTGTAAAGCAATTAGTACAACACAACAGAAAAGAATGTCTATATACAGTAGTAGTAGAAGTGGCACAAGGTAATTAAAGTTTCTGCAACCTGACATGTTAGATTATTTGATTTTTGTCCCACAGTTCTGTTCTTTTCACTTTTCTTTCTGTTCTTTATATTAGATAATTTCTATTAATTAATCTACATATTCACTGAGTCCTTACCAAATCCAATTTGTTGCCAAGTCCAACCAATATATTTTTTAGCTTAAATTTTCATACTTTTCAGTTATAGAATTTCCATGTTTTTTAATTCTATATTGATACTAATTATGCATTTAATTATAAAGACCAGATTTTCCATTAATGACTTTAAACATATTTTTTCGTTACCTTTTTGAACATATTTATAATAGTTACTTTAAAATTTTTGCTGTGTACAACTTTTGGGCTATCTTGGGTTCAGTTTCTACTGACTTTTTTTCTAGACTTTTAAAACATATTTTCTTGGTTTTTTTTGTATGGTTTAATACTGGACATTTGTGTAGCACATTGTGAAGACTCTCAATTCTATTATTTTCTCTGAAGAGAATGGATTCTTTTTCTAGCAGGCAGCTCAGTTAATCATTTGATCTATTTAAAAGTGGTATGTGCTTGGGGCATCTTCATGGCTCAGTTACTTAAGCATCAATTCTTGATATCTGCTCATGTCTCGATCCCACAGTTCATGAGATTGAGCCCCACATTGGTCTCTGTGCTGAGCCTGCTTCGGATTCTCTCTCTCTCTCTCTCTCTCTCTCCCCCTCCTCCATACATGCATGTATGTGTGTATCTGCCAAGGAATTTACTAATGCCCTCCAATTTGGCTAAATTCTGTCTCATATATATATTATAGCTTAATTTAAAAAACAATTTTAAGGTGGGCCTACAAGGAGGTCTTGCTCTAAGGCACAGTCCTTCCTCCTAAGATGTGACACCAGAGAGTGTTATTGAGGTGTTGATGAAATTGTTACATTCTGACAGCACTGCACTTCTAAGATTTTTTCCTCATCCCTTGCCGATATGTTTTTTTTTTTACCAACATCATTCAACTTCTAGGTTTTGTTTTAATGTTTATTTTTGAGAGAGAGAGAAAAAATAGGAGGGGCAGAGAAACAGGGATACACAGAATCCAAAGCAGGCTCCAGGCTCTGAGCTGTCAGCACAGAGACGAACATGGGCTTGAACTCACAGACTGCTAGATCATGACCTGAGCGAAGTCAGTTACTCAACCTGCTGAGCCACACGGGCACACCAACTAATAGTGTTTTTGTTCTTTTTTTAAACCCATGGCATATGCTCTCTGTTAATATTCAGGCAATTTTGCCCTGCGCGCGCGCACACACACACACACACACACACACACACACAGACACACACGTGCACATACGCACACACACACACATGCACACGCAGTCTAGCCCTTATCTACAGATACAGAGAGCATTCTCACATGGATATTTATTGGGGCTCTTCTCCGCATGGGTGTGTCTTTTTTGGTTTCCTGCCCTGAAGATTCCGTCTCCACTACTTAGGATGCTAATCTTTGCTCCTTATCTCAACAGGATTTTCATGTTCTTTTCTTCCCCCAGATCTCTATATTGCAGTTGAAAAATTGTCCCTTGGAAGAGAACATGATTGTGGCACTCAGCCTTATGCATTTTCCTTTCTCAGGAGTCAAAGGCTGGCATTCCTATTTTCCAATGTCTGAAAATAGTTGCCTTGCATAATTTTTTTCAGACTTGGAAGACTAAATCTAGATCAGTTACTCCTTCACAGATAGTAGTAGAAATATTGATTGGTGGGATTTTTGAATGATGATTTAATAAAGAGGAGAGAACAGAAGCCAGGATACAGCATGATAAAAATTTTTTAAAAGGTGACTTATTCATTGATTTATTTCTTCAACAGTTTTTAAGGCACTAAATATAATTTCTCTTCATAAAGAACCCAAAAACTTCATGGGGAGATAGATGGGAAACAGATGTTTCCACAGCAGAATACAATGTGAAAAGTTCTAATAAAGAAACAGAAAACGATACAGGTATATCCAAATGTCGAAAAGATTCAAGAATTCCTCATAGGGAAAGGGCCATGTAAGAAGGCTGTTAATACTTACATTTTTAAAGAAGAGAACAGGAAGTGAGGATATTGTGACTGTTTGTATGAATTTCTCATTTGAAAAGATTGTTTGTCAAAGCAAAATTTAGTGTAAGATAGCAATAGGAAGTGGTCAGACACAGTAATAGGAAGACCTATGATTACTTAAGGGAAGCAAAACTAAATATGCTGAAATTGCAGATTTTGAAAAGACTGAAGAGAATGGTGATAAGTGAGCACTGAACAGGGTCATTTATATGTTAAAAGTGGTTAGAGTAGATACCATCTTTAGTCCTCTCCAACTCTGAGAGTCTGTGCATATTATTTCATATATTCAGTGATAAATGTCTCCCACATTATAAGGTTCAGTAAAAAGAAAGTAATTCTAAAGTCAGGGAAAGGTTCCCCCCACCCCGATTCTTCTAGTATGTAACAAAAACTAAATGGAGATTTGTGTCCTTAAAGGTATTTTGTGTTCATTACACAGAGGCTTTGTGAGGAGGAGACGTTATTTCTAAACTCGAGAACACTGACTTTTTCTACATCTTGGAAAGAAAAGATGTTAAAAGGGATGCCAGAATGTGAAAAGCAATTTTGTGTTCAGATAAATATTCTTCTGAGTGCTGAGTTCAGATAAAGGGACGATTCAGTAATCGGGGTAATGGACATAAAGGAACCACATATTAAAAGCAAGAGAGAAGGAAGGATGGGCTGGGTGAATAAATTATGAAAGGATCACGTTCACAGAGAGTTGGCAGTTTATGAACATAGCATTTTAATTTCATTTGCCCATAAATTAGCCAGCCCATATTTTTCTCAAATGGAAGTTTCATGTTGCAGAGCCAACAAACCTCAACTGTAGCCTAGATCCAGGAAGATCTTTCCTCTTAGGCATTGATTCTGAGCAAGGGAGTTAAAGTTGGGCCGATGTTTAGAGAGGGTATAAATCTTGCCCGAGCTTGACCTTAAACACTCACCCTGACAATGTGTGCACAGGCTTCACGTGGAGGAGTTCTATCAGTATGTTTGACTAAAATCATTAATTAGCTGTATCATGGAATTTAAGATAAAAAAGATTTTGTGTAACACCTTACTAACCCATTCATTTATTATGTCAGAAATCTGATGTTAGAGACTGACTAACTTAAGCACAGTGGGATATCACTCCAGTCAAAACGAGAACGGACATGGACACCGAGAGTAGTGATCTAGGGTGTCTCTAAAGTAAAACGAAATGGAAAGGAAAGTTGTAACTTACACTATGCCTGTATTAGAATAAAAAGTGATAATAACTTCTGGATTCTGGTTCTGCATTGCTTTACTTGAGCTGCCATGTCTTTTGCAGACCATTATTGCAAATTTTAACCTCATAGGATTTCTTTACTGTATGCAAAATGTTAATCCTAAACCATAGGGGTGCTATGGAAATTATTATTCATATAATAGGTTCATATAATTCATATAATAGGTGAGAGTGGAACATACAGAAAAATGTTAAATGAGTCATTACCATCCTTGTTTTCTCCACATTTAATGAAGCAAAACAAATGTTTTGAGTCTCAGGACAACTGCTTGGTTGTTAAATGTGTATTAAAACTTTCTTATTTCTAGAGGGAAGGGCAACATGCCCTTATCAAGATATTTGGATAGGAGATCAATATGTAATTTTCACCAGCTTGTTCTTTAGCCTGTGACTATTATAGAGATGGAAATACATATCTCTGTATGAACTAAAGAGGAAAGAGGGAATATAATACACGAAATGTTCATAGCAAGAGTGTGTGTTGAGTATAGTCAAAGCAAACTACGCTTCATTGCAGTATCAGCACTGATATCTTGAGGGAACAATCAAAATTCAAAAGCGAGTGATATATGAAACATTTGAGATGCCCTGAAATATATTTTTACGACTGTTTTGCTTTTTTGACTACCTTTGTAAAAACATAAAAACAACCTTAAAGTATGGCTTATACTCCAAGGCCAAGAAGATACAGGCAAGTCTCAGTTTTCCCACCTCACAGCTTTGTGGAAGTGGACACATTATATAATTCCTCTAAGCCTTTGATTCCTCATCTATGAAATCAAGGTAATCCATTTCATAAGATTGTTGTGAGAATTAAATAAAATGTGGAATCAAAAGTACTTAGCATAGTTCCATGTTTGGCACATACTTTTAATTCTCAAAAAATGTTAGTGTGTGTGTGCATATGTATATAAATACAGGCATATATACATTTATATATATGCAATGTATGGGACAGTGTGAACCTTCATTTATAAGTGAAGCAGGTATGCTGTTTTCACAGAGATTATGCTTTTGGAGGAAGGTATTATGAGAGTTTAAAAGATATTTAAAAGATTGTTGTTTAAATGAAGATACTTACACCCTATGAGATGGCATTTAAACAAAAAGCACAGTCTGAAGGCCACAGCATAACTTCTATGTTCTTCAAGGTCAGCTGGAATGAGGACATCACACTATTCTCACTGAGGCACCAAGCCTATTTTGTGTCTTGCATTTAAGATCAGTGATTGCAGCTATCATCCAGCCCAATAGAGTCCTTAGAGGCAAAAGGACTGCAAGTAAGCACTTCGGTGGAGTTTCATGGACAACTTTGCTGTGCCTCTGCAACCTTCAGTCGATTCGGGACATGCCAGGGTTAGAATCACTGAGGCACATCGGACTGAGTGGATTTTATGATGAGTACAACTTGAACGCTATAGTGGGAACATCAATCACTCTGTGCATGAGACTCTAATTTTCAGAAATGGAAGGTGGAAAATGAGGTTATTATAAGGATGAAGGGGACTTGCTTTTATTTTTTTTTCCAGCAAGAGAAACCCATGCTGGATTTCAAGAAGGACTTCTTCAATGCATGAGTGTTGGATATTATTCGCGCTGGGAGATGTGGACTCTCTTTGAAGAGAGAATTTAAAATACATTTTGAAGGAATTTTTTAAGTGATTCAGGAACTATTTAGAAACTATTGGATTAACTTGGGTTTTTGCCTGTTTTCTTTAGTTTTTTTCTCAGTGTTTATTTCATGATGTTATGAATACTTTGTATAATTACATATAATTTAGTATCATTTACTGTCATACCATTCTATAATTTTATAAAATCTTTATCGATATGTTTATTAAAGAAATTTAAAAAGTATTACTATTAATAAAGCAGACTATTTTTTGCATATTCTGAATATCACAGTTTACTGTTTTGCATGTACCTATTAACTAGCGCCTGTCTGCTTTATCTTTAAGGGGTGAATAAAGGCATTTACTTTAGCTACCCGTGTCGACGTCAAAGCTGTGCTTTGGTAAACATCCCAGCACCATGTGTCAACAAAATGATTTCTCACATTGAAAGTGTGGAATCTAAAATACAAGAGCATTTGCAACAGGTAAGATTTTAAATGCTGATGTTTTTATAAGCTTGATAGAACCTATAGGGGCTGTTACTTAAAGAACCCAGGGAGTCATTTCTTAGTGGTACGTAGAATATTTTCTAGAATCTTTACTTCGTTGTATAATTTACTAATCTAGACATGTTTTTGATAGTCTCGCTTCAGAAAGGGAAACGACCTTATTAAGTAGATTTTTTTCCCTACCTGTTTGTTCGTTATCTGGAGGCAATCATGCTAAGTAGTAATTTCCATAAGCCAACTTGACTAGTAAATTAAATAGTATTTACATCGTTTTTAGGGACACTAAACTGATTAGATTATTAGATGAGTAAATTGGTGTGTAAAAGGACAACGTGTCCTTCTTAATGAGTTATTTTGTTCTAAAGAAATACTTAATAGGTCTGTTGAAAGACAATGTAACGATTCTGTCTTTTTAACCTGTTTGCCGTTATTATTCTGAAGGGAGTTCTATCTTGAAATCACTGTAACTTCGGTTACTTTCAAAGATGACAGGAGTGATAACTTTTTCATACCTTTCATGAAGATTATTCTATGCATTTACTGTACAATTACGTTGTGCAAACAAGAGGATAGGTTTGTGTTTCTCTTCCCTCACCACTGTTATTGGATCTGGCTCTTGAGAAAGTTCTGACGGACCAATCGTGATGCTTTATGTAGGATGTTGTCTACCACATTAGAGTATAGTCCTTAAAATTGCAGTCTTTAGAGCCACATATTCTATGACCTTAGATAAGAGTAAAGATAATGCTATTGTCTTGGACAAAGTACCAGCATATCCTAGGTCCTCAGTATATATTAGTTACTATTATTTCTATATTTTAATCATATAATCCTTTATTAGTGTTATATTTATATATATTTATATATTTGTCTTTCTTTCTTCTTTGTTTCCCCAAGTCAGCATATCTTTTCAGAAAATGCTTTGTGGGCCAGTGGTCTGATGGTGTCTTGAAAATTATTGTTAAGTAGATAGAAGAGAATTAGTATTTATTGATATGATATGCTGTATACATTGTGTGTGTGTTAACTAATGACTATGCATGTTTTTAAAATCATAAAAATAGATTTATAGGTGTTTTAATAAAAATTACAAGAGCTATGATTATAATCGCTATACTATAACAGCTACATTAACAATTATAATAGCTCAAAACTATTTTTGAATGGTTATTGTTATATCTAATTGGCAGACAGGGAAATAATAATTTAAGTATTTGAGAACGTGTTCAAGATCACAAGAAAGAATTGGGATTTAAACACACAATTGTCAAAACCCATGTTTTTACCCAGACCCACTTGGGATTCTGAGCAGTTGATAAACTGTTAAACACTATGAATAAGGCCAGCTAAAAGATTACCTTAGGTAAAATAATTCACAAAGTAAACTAAGATGTTTTATAACTTATCTTCAGGAAAATTGAAAAAAGAGCCATTCTTATTTAAATGTATTATGTAAATTAGCCAGCTGAATAAATAAAAAGCTTTATGAACATTAGCACCAGAGTGACTTGCTTAGTGTTGTCTTCTGGTGCTTAGCTTAGAGCCTAATATAGTAGGCACTCAATAAATGTCTGTTGAATGGAAAAATAAATGAGGACCTGAAGCAGAACCTTTCTTTTCTAGATACATCTAAAGCCCCTATCCATCCAATACAGTAAGAGCTATCATTTACCAAACATCTGGTATTTGCTAGGCACCTACCAAATGTATGTTTCTGTATTTGTACTTTATAGGAATCCTACCTTATTGATGAGAATTCTAGTACTTAGGAAAGTCAAGTAATTTATTCATCATCATACAGGTAGTAAGCATTAGAGATGAAATTTGAACTGAGTTTCTTCTTACTCCAAAGCCCCTTTCAGTTTGTTTTATAACCCATACAGGCAAAAAAAGACCTTAATTCTCATTGACATGGAATGTTGGTTTCTTGACAAGATGAAACAGAAATAACAGTGTCAGATAAATGGACTTCTAGTCAAAAACTGTAATAATAATAATAATAATAATAATAATAATAATGTGTTTATAAGTGAGTATATGCATAAACTTTATTTGAAAGACTAATTGTGAGGAGCACCGGGTTGGCTCAGTGGATTAAGCATCTGACTCTTCACTTTGGTTCAGGTCTTGGTCTCATCTCCTAGTTTGTGGATTCAAGCCATTTCAGGTTCTGTGCTGATAATGCAGAGCCTGCTTGGGATTCTCTCACTCTTCTCTCTGTCCTTCTCTCTCCTGCTCAAGATAAATAGATAAACAAAACAAAAATAAAAAACAAAACAAATCAAAAGATGATTTGTAAAATAAATGCTCATAACCTTTTTTAAAAACTATTTTCAGTACTTATTGTAGACTTTCTATTTTCCAAATAAAAAACATATTTTATTTTGACTAAATATTTGATAGTTAGAATTGGTAGTGTTGAACTGATAATAGAGTATATGTATAGAGCATATTTATTTATGTTTTTCATGCTATATATATTTTTTAAATTTTTAATGTTTTTTATTTATTTTTGAGAGACAGAGAGAGACAGTGTGAGCAGGGGAGGGTCAGAGAGAGAGGGAGATGCAGAATTTGAAGCAGGCTTCAGGCTCCGAGCTGTCAGCACAGAGCACGGCGTGGGACTCGAACCCACAAACCGTGAGATCATGACCTGAGCCGAACCCGGACGCTTACCCGACTGAGTGACCCAGGAGCCCCTCATGCTATATTTTTTGCATAGGTCACTATAATTAACAAAAGACATTCAGTTATATTTGTAGCAATATTTGGGGAATGAATTGGTAGCCACCTATCTTCTTTAAAAAGATAAATTTTTTCTAACCTACTAAAGTGAAAAGAACTTTCCAATATCATTTGGAAAAATGAGCTTTTGGTAGCAATAATTAGAAAAATTTACATTCATAGTCTTTATTCAAACATTTAAAGAAAATTAAGGAAACAGGACTTGAAGGAAATTTTTAAAACGTAGCTTGTGATTTTGGGGGTAAACGAAAGCTAATGGGATCTGTTATTTTCAATAAAGGTAAACACATGTGGATTTTGTGGAAAGATAATGTATTATATTCTCCTATGGATCACGATTCAGAATTAGTTAAATCTAAACATAAAATCTAGTTTCCAATAGAATGGGTTACTTGTGTCAAAATATATAAAATGTACAATTATCCTGAGAAAATACCAAATTTTTATAATTTATAATTTTTTAAAATGTGTGTCTGGTTGTAGTTTGGTAATTCCAGAATGCCTGGACAAGATGCAAGAAAGAACATTTCAGTATTTTTACCACTTAAAAATATTTTATCCAGGGGCGCCTGGGTGGCTCAGCCAGTTAAGCTACTGACTTCAGCTCAGGTCAAGATCTCACGGTTTGTGAGTTTGAGCCCCACACGGGGCTCTCTGCTGACAGCTCAGAGCCTGGAGCCTGTTTTGGATTCTGTGTCTCCCTCTCTCTGTCCCTACCCAACTTGCACTCTGTCTCTCAAAAATTAATAAACATTAAAAAAAATAAAAGAATTAAAAAAAACATTTTATCCAATGAAAGTTGTCAGCTGATTATACCTTTGGGAGGAATTTAACATTATTCAGTTTTATTCATTCATTGCCTACAATCCCAGGCACTGTCTTTCTCTGTCTAGTTCTGGGGGAGCAACAGGACTCATCCCTTTATCAGTTTCCAAGGGATTATGCATGCAGATGGCAAAATAAGGTAGAGAAGAAACAGCCAGGTGGAACCTCCACCCCAAAGTCCATTGCAGTCCCCAACATGAAGTGCACAATATACGTCCTATTTTGAGTTGCAGATTATGTGATTCCTCTGGATTTGGGGGTTCGGAGTCAAAGCAGGTAACTGGTTAGCTCTCCAAATTCCCGAAACTTTATATTTTATTACTCCAATTGTTGGAAAGAACTTGGCCCAATGATGAGGACAGGCTGGTTCACGAAGGGTTTGGTAGCCAGCAAAAGAGAAGGGGGTGTTTTGCCCAAATAGGTGAATTTCTTCTGCTGAAGCCCCCAAATCTGAAAGTATTGCTCAAATAATATTCTTGACTTCGTTCAGTTCACAATGACTTTCTTCCCCTTGAGACTGGGGTTTTTTTCTTGGGACTGTAAGAGTACATTTATGATGGGATTGGGGTGGGGTTGAGACAGAGAAAGATAGTAATGCCCTCTCTAGGCCTGCAGTTTATCTTCTTTTAATTACACCATTTTCACATGTGTTTCTCTCTAGAAAGTGCTTAATTTTTAAAACAGCTTTATTCAGATAATTTGCATATTACAAAGCTTGTCATTTAAAGTGTACAAATAAATGGTTTATAGTGCATTTACAGGGTTGTGTAACCATTACCGTAATCACAAAGACCACATATTGTGTGATCCCATTAGTGTAGAATGTCCAAAATAGGCCAGTCTGTAGAGACAGCAGTTTAGTTTTCTAGGGCTGGGGGCTGCTGCTGTTTGTTGTGGGGTTTCTTATGGGGACGGTGCTTGTTTGTTTTTAATCAGAATCATCTTAACCTTTCATTAGATAAAGCTCTATAAATAATTATAAAGCTGTCATCTACTTTTGGGTATGGACTACATTAAATAAGTGAAAAGATCAATCTTTTAAAACATTTAAAAAAATTTTTTTTTTTTACTTTGAGAGAAAGATAGAGAGCAAGTAGGGGAGGGCTAGAAAGAGAAGAGACAGAATCCCAAGCAGCCTCCACACTGTCAGCGCAGACCCCACTGTGGGCTTGAACCCACGGACTGTGATACTGTAACCTAAGCCAAAATCAGGAGTTGGACGCTCAATTGACTGAGCCACCCAGGTGCTCAATGATCAGTCTTTTATTGGATGAAGGATTAGAGTTTGTTTGCCCACCGAATCACAGTGGTTTCCATTATAGTCAGAATGAACGATATAGAGCCTGTGACTAGCAGAGATACATCTGCCATAAGCTGGTCCATGCATTCATAATAGTTAAATTGCAATTTGAATTTTGAAAAGAAAATTCTTCAATGTAGAGTCACTATGAATGTTTTCCCTATATTTTCATTTTGCAACGAATGAGAAAACATGACAATATGATGGAAATAATTATCTAGATAACTTTCCCTCCAGTATAAGATTTTGTTTTGCCTTTCTTCCACTTTATTTTTCTAGGCTGCCTAGACTAGAGAAAGCTTTATTTAATTTAGAGTGATCTCTACTGAACTGAAAATGTTCTCTTCATTTAATCAATAACAAATCATTAGAATGTTACCATGATTTGAAAGAATGGCATAGAAAGAAAGTATTTAGAAATTATTCTTTAAAATATAGCGAATGTATTATACAAAAATAGTACCATTATTATCAGTAAAAGTGGCAATGGTACTATTAAGTGCTTACGACATATTATAGGCTGCACTCCACCCTCAGCATTTTCAAGGATCTTGTTCCATCAGGTGTTCACATCTCCCTTCCAAATTTCCCCCCCACTCCTGTCAATATTTAAAATATTGATGTTTCTCTTATTTTCAAGAAAATATTTTTACCCCATACACCTTTAAATATACCCCTTTTCTCCTTCTTTGTGTTTTATTTAATATCTGAAAAGGATTGCATAAATTTTGCATTTTTTTTCCTTACCTATCAATTACTCATTTATTCATTGCAATCTGGATTTGGTCTTTGTTGTTCTAATGAAAATATCTTCAGAAAAGTAAGCATTTTTTTCTATCAGTATATACATACGCACACATCCTCTCTCTGTCTCAAACTTTGTGGCTAGAACAAGCATTTATTTGGTTATCATTGAGCAATTTGTTCTGAGCTCAGCTGGGCAATTTTGTTAGTTCTTTCCTGGGGCCAATTATGTGGATGTACACACCTGCTAACTCAACAGGAAACAGTGACTAAGATGGCCTCACACCCATGTCTGGGACTGTGTTCTAGGAGGAGAGATCTCAGTGGGCAAGAACCTAAACTATTTGCCTGTTTTATAATTGTTCAAGTCCCACTGGCTAAAGCAAAGTACATAATCAATCCCTTTGTTAGTGCAGTAGAGTATTAGACTGGATGTGGATGACATGAGACATGAATTTGGGGGGAAATTTATGTAGCAGTTAATCTGTTGGTATATTGACAACATGATTCACAACTCATCCAATTGCAGACTGTAATCACCAAGTCCCAAAAGTTTCATCTATGATGGTATAATACAGAGAGAGGTCCATGATAATATGTTCTGCAATAGATACAATGTGGATGATGTTCTCTGGGTGCAGCTTCTTTTGATCTAGAGATCTGTGAATTAAAATGATGTTAAGTACTGCTCCTGCACACTTAGCAAACAATGGTGAACCAGGGACAAAATTGTCACAATAAATAGTGTTATTCAAAAGGGGAGAAATGAAAGACACAAAACTTTCACTGATGCCTATAATTCTGAAATTTATGAGGGCACATGGTATTAGGTCTACCACATCTGAGTCTAAGCAGTGTGTCTTGATTAGCACCCAGTTCTGCTTCCTGGGGATAATTTTCTAATGTGTGGTTCTCTTTGTCCTTTTGCTTTACTCTCTGAGCTCTTGGTTCTGAGAGATATTTGGATTTCCATAAATAGACCTGAGTCGCTATCTGAAACTTTTTTTTTTTTTTTGTATTAGTAAGTTCAGGCTACCATAAAAAAAATTACCACAGGCTGGAAGAATTAAACAACAGAAGTTTATTTTCTCACAGTGCTGGAAACTTGAAGTCCAAAATCAAGGTGTTGTCACAGTTTGTATTGAGGATTCTCTTCCTGGCTTTCACACTGTTCTTACATGGCCTTTCTTCTGTGCCCATATGTTGAGAGAGAGCAAGCCTTGGTGTTTTTTGTCTTATAAGAATACCAGTTTTATTGAATTAGGACTCTATCCTATGACATATTTTAACTTTAATTATCCCCCAAAGAGTCCTATCTCTAAATACAGTCACATTGGAGATTAGGACTTCAACATATGAATTTTAGTAGGACACAATTTTGTTCATAACACTGATATAAATTAGAAGTTTCTCTGCATTTTGAATCTTTTGTATTTTAGTCGAAAATGTTACAATTCCCCTAAGAACTTTGGGGATTCATATTAATTTGATTGGGTTTAAACACCTCATAACTTAAAAGCCATGGTCATATTTTTTCTTTAACATTATTTCCATTCTTTTAATTAGGTTATTTTTATGTTCTTCTAAATGGTTCTAAACAACAATTTTGTTGTTGAGTTGTAAGACTTCTTTATATATTTGGATAGTAGACCCTAATCAGATATAGGATTTGGAGGCATTTCCCCCCATTATATAGGTTGTGTTTCACTTTCTTGATAATGTCCCTTGATGTACAAAGTTTTAAATTTTGATAAATTTAAGTTTATCCTTTTGTTTTTATTGTTCTTTATGTTTTTAGTGTCATATTTAATAGTTCATTCCAAAATCCCAGGTCATGAAGATTTACTTCTTTGTTTTCTTGCAAGATGAGTTTTATGGTGTTAGCACTTACATTTAAGCCTCTTATATATTTTGCACATAGGAGGCATGTATATTCTTGGGGTGAAAGATAAGAAAATGGAGGATTAAAATGGCCCCATCTCATCCTTTATACCTTCTTCCATTAATAGGTAAACCCTATTCTCACAGCCTTTAAACACAGACTGGATTTGGGATTTGTTTTGAACAAGAGACATGTCTGAAGAAATATCCATTTTTAAGCAAAGTCTTAAGAGGTCTTGAAGCCTGTGCATCACTCTCTTGCTCCCATAAGCTTCCTATGTAAATAGGCCTAATTAATACAGCTTCCCTGAGGATGAATGACCCATGTAGAGAGAGGGGCCCATTGTGCAGTCAGCAGAAACCACCAGACTTGTGAGTGAGGCTCTCTAGAACTACCGTTCCTAGTCAAGCTGCCAGATGACTAATGAGTTTGTGGTCACATTGGTTGCCTTCAGACAAGACCAAGAGCCCACCCTGCTACACCTAGTTTACATGGTAACTCATAATTATGAGCAAAGAAAATGGGATTGTTTTTAGCCTCTAAGTTTCAGAGTAGTTCATTATGCAGGAGTAATTGAATATAACCACTCTGTATAGTCTTGGAAATGAAAGTTTTGATCACTTTCACCTGTTGGAAAAATACTATTCCTGTGTTGTTGGGGTATTTTGTTTTCAGGCTTTCTTCCCACTTCGGTAGATACTTTAGTCAGTCTTTATGGTTCTGTCCATGTTTACAGCCACAGGCCATTGGAAATAGTGGTGCTCCTGACCTATGTCTTCTTCTGCCTCTATTTTCCTCATGGGTGATTCCATTTGAATTTATGTCATTTATACACTGTATTCTTAGATTAAATTGAGATTTCCAGCTCAAATTTTACTTTTTTTTTCTAGGACTCCTATACCCAGTGCCCATTGAACATCTTTTTATATATGTCTTTAGAGCATCTCAATTTTGAAACACACACACACATATATATATATATATATATATATATATATATATATATACACACACACACACACACACATATGTATGTTATTAGGGCATATATATGTGTGTGTGTATATATATATATATATATTGCACCTTTTTCCATTCATCATCAGTCAATGGACATTTGGGCTATGCATAATTTGGCTGTTGTTGATAAGTAAATCAGGGTGCATGTGCCCTTTGAATCAGTATATTTGTATCCTTTGGGAAATACCTATTAGTGCAGTCGCTGTGAATACCTAGGAGTAAACCTAACCAAGGATGTAAAAGACCTATATGATGAAAACTATAGAAAACTTATGAAAGAGATTGAAGAAGACACCAAGAAATGGAAAAACATTCCCTGTTCATGGATCAGAAGAATAAACATTGTGAAAATGTCATTACTACCCAAAGCAATCTACACAGTCAATGCAATCCCCATCAAAATTGCACCAACATTCTTCTCTAAGCTAGTGCAATGCTGTGTTGTAGAGTAGTTCTATTCTTAACTTTTGAGGAACCTCCATACTGTTTTCCAGAGTCACTGCACCAATTTGTTTTCCATGAACAGTATAGGAGGGTTCCCCTTTATCTACTCCTCGCCAACACCAGTTGTTTCTTACGTTGTTACTTTCGGTCATTCTGACAGGTATGAGGTGGTATCTCTTCATAGTTTTGATTTGTACTTCTTTGATGATGAGTGATGTTGAGCATCTTTTCATGTGTCTGTTAGTTATCTGGATGTCTTCTTTAGAAAAGTGTCTATTCATGTCTTCTGCCCATTTCTTAACTGAATTATTTGTTTTTTTGGGTATTGAGCTTGATAAGTTCTTTATGTATTTTGGATACTAACCCTGTATCACATGTCATTTGCACATAATATTCTCCCATTCCATGGGCTGCCTTTTAGTTTTGTTGATTGTTTCCTTTGCTGTGCAGAACCTTTTTATCTTGATGGAGTCCTAACAGTTCATTTTTGCTTTTGTTTCTCTTGCATCCAAATATGTGTCTAGTAAGAAGTGAAAGAGGTTGAAGTCAAAGAGGTTGCTGCCTGTGTTGCTCTCTAGGATTTTGATGGTTTCCTGTCTCACATTGAGATCTTCTATCCATTTCGAATTTATTTTTGCATATGGTATAAGAAAACGGTCCAGCTTCATTCTTTTGCATGTTACTGTCCAGTTTTCCCAACACCATTTGTTGAAGAGACCTGTCTTTTTTCCATTGGATATTTTTTCCTGCTTTGTTGAAAGTGTGTTGACTGTATAGTTGTGGGACCATTTCTGAGTTTCCTATTCTGTTGCATTAATCTATGTGTCTGTTTTTGTTCTAGTACCATACTATCTTGATGACTGCAGCTTTGTAATATACCTTGAAATCTGGGACTGTGATGCTTCCAGCTTTAATTTTCTACAAGATTGCTTTGGCTATTCAGGTCTTTTCTGGTTCCATACAAATTTTAGGATTGTATTTCTAGCTTTGTGAAAAATGCTGGTGGTATTTTGATAGGAATTGTATTAAATGGGTAGATTACTTTGGGTAGTATAGACATTTTAACAATATTTGTTCTTTGAACCCATGAGTATGGAATGTTTTTCTATTTCTTTGTGTCCTCTTCAATTTATTTCATCAGTTTTCTATAGTTTTCAGAATACAGGTATTTTACCTCTTTGGTTGGATTTATTCTTTTGTGTCTTATGGTTTTTGGTGCAACTGTAAATAGGATTGATTCCTTGATTTTGCTTCCTGCTGCTTCATTATTGGTGTATAGGTATGCCACAGATTTTTGTATGTTGACTTTGTATCTTGTGACTGCTGAATTTATGTATCAATTCCTTAAATAAATACACTTGAATGCATGGGTTCAGGAATAATTTTTAAAGTTATTTCAAATTTTGCAGAAGGCTGCTTTTTAAACATGGGGCGGATGTACTTTTTTTTAAAAAAACCTTTGAATTTGGCATATTATTTGATAAACATTGCCCATGTTTTCAAGATGATTTGGACTCGAGTAGGTTAACTATAGGAAACTCCAAATCTATTGCAAATTCAATGGTATGAGTATTCTTTCCAGATGAAAGTTGGTCACAGCTGTGGAAAATAGTATTCAGTATTAGTATTCCACATCTACAAATATTTTATAATAAAAAGGAGATTCCCACCATAAAGTTATTTTTTCTTAATGTTTAGAATGGAAAATAGAATGTTATATGAACACTTTGTCTTCAAACTTTAAATACCATTTAAATATATACAAAATTTGGTAATACTTTTTAATAGAAATATGAAGTTAAATAACCAGGTCAGTTAGAGTGTCATATATATCAAGAAGTTTGTGGGCAATGTGGTTTAGAGCCCAAAGCAAATAAAGTTTTTGATTTCCTTGTAATGTGTTAATTTTTAAATGTCCAATATGACATTTTTAGTACCCTCCCACTTTTGTTTCTCTTGCTTTTTGAAAAAGAAAGAAATAAAAAATGTATGGAATTTGGTGGTTTGTTGGGTAAAATTGGTTAAATGTTAATTATAGTCAGTGTTTCTAAATATCTAAAATATTTACAGCAGTACGTGAAATTCTAAGCTTAATTTTAACAGGAATTTTATTAAAAATAATTTATCAACTTCAAGAGATTTCTAAAACTTTTCTAAGTCTTTCAGATAAGTAATTATGGATATAAAATTCCAAAGTTTTCTGTGGTATTGTAGGCCTGCCCTTTGTTAACCATTGAAGTATCAAAGTTATTTGAATACTAGGTACGTCCAGTTTTGCCTTCTCATATTAGATCAAAGACTGATTAAAATATTTTTCTTTTGCTTCATCACTTACATCAACAAAAATATTGCTATGGTAAGGTTTTCATAGATTATCCTAAAATATTTGTACCAAATTTAACTCTATTTTTAAAAAAATGTAGGTAACCTATTTGTATACATCATTTTCTGTTGTGCTACAAAAGATTAAATTGATAGCATTAAGCATTACATACTTGTTGAGGAATTTAACATTTTTGAATAATTATGTCACAATTATTAAAGAGCCTCTTAACCAATTTCTTCCTGACTTTCTTGTGACACTTCAACTTCAAGCGGTTTCTCAGGACTATTATATAAATAAATCAGTCTGTTGGTAGGTTTCTGCAGTATGCAGGGCTGTGTGTTACCAGTTAAACCAAGGAATAATATTTTCCTAATGATTGATTAGTTTAGGATCTAATAATACACTCACTGAATGTTCATTCTCTGCACCTTTATCATTTGCCATTGTTTTTTGGGTTTATTTGGATTTTCTTACTGACCTGTAAGAACAGGTTGCAGTCTTGAATTTGCTGTATGTGTTTTAAACTTATTCTCTCAGTTTGACTTGTCTTTTTACTTTATGATATCCTTTAGTTAAAATAAGTTTTTAATTTTAATATACTTACATCTTTCATTTCCTCTTTAAGTGCTTTGTATCTTATTTATGAACTCTCTCCATAGTGCAATCATGAAAGTTTGTCTTTTATTTCTTCTAAAATTTTAACATTTTTTTTTGCTTGAGATTTAATTGTTTAACAATGTGCATTATATTTTTTGTGTGAAGATACAAAGAATGAATATGTAGTTATTTTAATTTGTAAAAATAGAGAACATTCTTGTTTTCAACATCAGCTTTTTTGTAAAATCCAGTCATTTCTTAGAAATCAGTTATACAACATCTATCATATATCAAGTTTTTATGATTATATCTAACTCCCATCAGTCCACTGGTTAATTTTACCTCTCTATTATAGTACCTCATTCTACTAAACATTCTTCATAATATGGGTTTTTGAAGTTTATTTAGAGAGAGAGAGGGAGACAGAGAGGGAGTGCATGAGCGGGGGAGGAATAGAGAGAGAGAGGGAGAGAGAGAATCCCAAACAGGAAGGACTCCATCTCACCAACTGTGAGATCATGACCTAAGCCAAAATAAAGAGCCATCTAGATGCCCCTGTAATATGTTTTAATATCTGGTATGGTAGTTCCCTCTTTTTTTCCATCCTTATATTTCTTTGGCTGCTCTTGGTACATATAAATTTTAGAATAAGCTTGTCATATTACATGCAAAACCCACTGGGATTTCAAACAACTGCATTCATCAGGTTTTTGTTAATTATGTAGATGAATTTAGTCTCTTCAGAATTTTTTTTAGATTTCATCAAATCTGTTATGCTGTTAGCACAAGAAACTTTCAGCAGTTTTGCAAAGACTGAAACTAGTTTAGAGGAGAGGATTAAGTAGGTGGTAATGAGGGAGATGGGAAATCGATAAAAACCTGATGTTAAGTGATTGGTTCTTTTACATATTAATATACATATAGTATTTATTTAACATATATCTGCGTATGTAATTGTATGTGCGTGTACATATCATAGATATGGCTAAATATATAAAGATCAGTTAGCACACACAAATAGAGCATCCTATGCTTTCTCCCCATTTGTATTTCATTTTCTATTAATTGCCATTCATATGGTTTTCCCAGTTTTTTTCTTGCTTGTTATTTTTTACATATGTGCAGAAGTATAGAAAAATATCTATATTCTTTTATGTTGGCTATAATTTTTTTCTGCTTGTAGTAATTTTTAACCTATTTGCGGTACTCTTTCATAGAGAAATTTATATGTAAAACCAATCCATTATCTGACAAATTTTGTATTATTTAACAAAATTTTCCTGATATCAAGATTATTAAAATGTTTTATTATTTCAGTACTTTTTTTTTTTACATTTGGCTTCTTTAAATCTGAAGTCTATTACCGTATGGCATAAGGCACATACTTTTCCTCTTCCAAATAATTATTTAAATTTTCCAATATCATTATTAACTTGTCCATCTCCCTTCTTTCGAAGTGTAAATTTTATAGAAAACTAAATTCTCATCTCTATAGGTAATGCAATTATTACATATTTTAGTCTTTTCATATTTGGATAACAACATTTCTTTTTTTAATTTTTTATGTTTATGTACTTATTTATTTTATTTTTTTAATGTTTTATTTATTTTTGATACAGAGAGACAGAGCATGAGAGGGTGAGGGGCAGAGAGAGAGGGAGTCACAGAATCTGAAGCAGGCTCCAGGCTCTGAGCTGTCAGCACAGAGCCCAATGTGGGGCTCAAAATCACGAACCACGAGATTCTGACCTGAGCTGAAGTGAGATGCTCAACCAGCTGAGCCTTCTATAACAACCGGTGCCTATACAGGCGCTCCGTGCATAACAACATTCCTATATGAAATTTCATCTTCCTATTCTTTAATATTGTGGAGAAATATACATATGCCTTGGATTTATTATTACATTCTTTTTTGTTCATTCCAGTGTTTCTGTTATATCTTAAGTAAATTTTCTTATTTCTTATGCTCTAATCTTTCCTTAAATATTTGTATACTCTTTTTTGTTTTTCTGTATTTATAAATAATGGACCAGACTGATTACTGGTTGTGAACATAAGTTTTTTTTGCTGTTGTTGTTGTTGCTGCTGTTATTTGCTTTTTAGCAGCTGTCAATGTCTGCTTGCATCAAAGGCTTTTATCCAGTATATACAAAATTATAGTGGAGCTCCTTGTAAATAGGAATATGATTAGGCAACAAAGTTGAGAGACTCTTTTTTACTTAATAAGCACTGAAATTGTTGTAGCACCTTAGAGTATTTTCACTCGCTGGCGAATCAGCCTTTTTTTCCCCTTCCCATCTGTTTGTTTCTATGTGAGATTCTGCTAGTGATGTAGGCTCTGTTTTGTTTCTCTCTGGAACCCCAACTTCCATTCTTAGACAGCCTCTCTGTCGCAGGCAGATCTTGGGTGGCTAGAGAGTTCTCATGTCAGTGACTAGAAGGAATCTTGTCAGCCATGTATACTGGGTTCTCAGAATGGAAGGCAGTAAGACTCGTCTGCTTCACCGCAGGAGGGCCTGCATTTATTTACTTTGATTATCACCTGCGTCTTCTCACATGCTGCGAATTTTTCATGAGCTCCAGAGAAGCCCTTTCACCTCCCCTGAAGTGGTCTTCCTTTTTCTCTTCTGAGTTATATTTTTCTTTGCTCTATTTTCACCAGCAGTCTCACCTGATTTCTTTCTATTTCTGGGAATTATTCTAAAGCATATCTTCCAGTGATTTCATTAGCAAACATATATATTTTTCTCCAGAAATATTGGTACAACATGGGAATTGAAAAGAAATAATCGTGTATAACCAACCTAACATCTGGAATTAAAGACTATCTAGGAAACTCATACAATTATGACCATGTATCTTTTGGTTTTAGTGATTTGTGTCCCTCACAGTGCAAGATACTCTTAGAATATGTCTGTAGAACATGACTCCTACCCTGGAGTTTATAGTCTAAAAGAAGGACACTATAGAAAATGAAATATTTGTTCTTTTAAAAAATTTTTAAATGTTTTATTTATTTTTGATACAGAGAGAGAGAGACGGAGTGTGAGAGGGGGAGGGGCAGAGAGAGAAGGAGACACAGAACTGGAAGCAGGCTCCAGGCTCTGAGCTAGCTGTCAGCACAGAGCCCGACGAGGGGCTGGAACCCACGAATGTGAGATCTGACCTGAGCCGAAGTCGGAGGCGTAACCGACTGAGCCACCCAGGCGCCCCAGAAAACTAAATATTTGTGAACTTACCTATAGTTATGTGTTTTCCACTCTTTGATAAAATATTACAGTTCAGTGGATATACACTTATTATATGCAAAGTCTTTCGGGGGCAAGTTGTATTGAACTGGCCTTTGATGAAGGAGTAAAGATTTAGAAGATGAAAGGTGAGAACAACTGGGGGGGTAATAATGCAAGGACTACGTAGAAGAAGTAGAATACTTGGTTTAGAAATAACAGTACAGTTTGACCAAATATAACAGAGCATGTGAAGTGGAGCATTACAGTCTTATTATTTAGTTCAAGTATAAGTTTACTCTTCTTTTTTGAAGTATTTAAAATTTGATTTTTATTGAGATCGTTTATTTTGACAGTTTGAAACTTCTCGTGAAGAATGGTAAGCTCCTTTCATTCTTATTAAATTGTTTTTATGTTCAAATTTTAATGATTAATGTGCTGTAGATGAGTTTTACTTCCAAAGAACCAGAAAATTAAAAACAGAATTTTTTTGGTATTAAAATGAATTTTGAAAACATAAGAAATAGGATGTCACTGCAAATGGCAGAATAGGGATCGCCAGGGCTCTGCCCCACCGCAAAGAAATGTTGGCAAAAATTGGTCAAAATCAACTTTTGTAGAATTCTGAATTTAGTCAAAAACGACAGCCAGGGGACGAGTTAATGAAGAGTCTGTGGCATTGCATTAAGAGCACTGTGGCACTTTACACTGCCCGCTTGCCCGCAGGTCAGTGGTGCCGTGAAGGGAGCAGCCTGTCCCTGCGGTGTAGGTCGCTAGTGCCAGAGCAAACAGTGTGGACCTTATTCTCAAAGAATTGTGTTACAGCGTTTTGACCTGTCTGATGACTTCTTGAGGAGGCAGCACAAAGCCTTGTCTCTGTTTAGCCTGACTTGGGGCAATCACTCAGCTGGAGGCACTCAGGCAGTCTTTACTGAAAGCGTTTAAAGGCGTGTACTGGCCAGTGCTGTCTGAGGCCGTGAGTAACAGTGGGCACAAGCGTTAGCCAGACCAAAATGCCTAGGAAGGAAGAGGTCGGCAAAAGGGATGCACGGAGGAAACAGGGTTCTTCAAAGCTGCCATATATACTGGAGCGTTCAGAAGTGCACGCCTCTGACCAGTGCCAGATTCTCGTTCGGGGAAGGTCCAAGATGACCCTGGTCATTTACTTCTGGCTGACCTGTAGGATCAGTGCAGGTGAGAATTGAAGGTAGAAGCAGTGTTGTAAACAGCCTGGATAAGTATTAAGGGAACACAGAGCCCATCTGCTAAGGCTGGGAGGATATTTTTTTTTCTTTTCCTTTTCCTTTTCCATTTTTCTTCATTTTTCCTTTTCATTTTTCTTTCTTTTCTTTTTTTGACATTTTTGATTTACGATAATTTGGACAAAACATAAGTTTACCAGTAAGCTACTGAAACTTCTAGTTCCACAGCCACACATGACAAAGAATATAGAAATTACAAAATGTTTTTTGAAGAACTACTACTAAACAGAGAAAGAATAACAACCCACAGCAAACAGCAACAACAATCTCCAAGGAGGAAAGGTTATCTTACTTATATTTTACATCAAGCTATTTAGGATGTCGAGTTTCCTACAAAAATTATGAAGCAGGCAAAGTAAAGAAAGAAAGTTTATGCCATTAACACGGGGGTAAAGAGAAGTTTTTAAAGAATGGTCCTGAGAAAGCTTAGACATTGGATTTATTGGACAATAGCTAAATGAACAATCTTAAATATTCTCAAACAGATAAAGGAAACTATGGATAAAGAATTAAAACCAGGAGACTTAATGTCTCAACAAATTAAGATCATCAATAGAGAAATAGAAATTATAAAAAAAGAACCAAGTAGATACTGTGGACCTGAAAAGTCCAGTAACTGAAATGAAAAATTAATTACAGATGTTCATCAACAGATTTGAGCAGTCAGAGGAAAGAATCAGTGAACTCGAAAATAGGTCAATTGAGATTATTCACGCTGAGGAGCAGAACGACAAAGGAATGAAGTAAAATGAACAGAGCCTAACAGATGTGAGGGACACTGCCACAAATATAAATATACACATAATGAGAGTGCAAGAGTAACAGGGAAGAGAAAAAGGAAGAGAAAGAATATTTAAAGAAATTTGGCTAAAAATCCCCAAATTCAGAAAGATGTGAATTTATACTTTTACTAAATTTAGTGGACTCTAAGCAGGATAAACTCAGATATCCACATGTTCTGGTTAAATCATTGAAAGCCCGGGACAAACAGTATCTTAAGAATAGCAAGAGAGAAGTGACTCATCATGAATAAGGGATCCTCAATAAAAAGAACAGTCGATTTCTCATCAGAAATTATGGAGGCCAGAGGCATGATACATTTAAAGTGCTGGAAGAAAAACCACAACTGCCAAACAAGAATTTTGAATCTTCAAAAATATCCTTCAATAATAAGGAAGAAAGTAAGATATTTCCAGATAAACAAAAATTTGAGGGACTCCATCTCTAGCAGACCTTTCTATTAGAAATCCTAAAGGTAGTCTTTAGGCAGAAATCAAAGGACACTAGACAGTAACTTGAAGCCATATGAAGAAGTAAAGAACAGTGAGGTAGCTACAAAGATATATATAAAAGTCAATATGAATGCATTTTTATTTTGCATCTCTTTTATTGTCCTATATAATTTTTGAGATAAATGGATAAAAGCATAAATCTATATTAATAGGCACACAGGGCACCTGGGTGGCTCATTCATTTGAGCATCCAACTCTTGATTTCAGCTCAGGTCATGATTCCAGGGTTTTGGGATCAAGTCCCACATTGGGCTCCACACTGAGTGTGAAGCCTGCTTAAGATTCTCTACTTTCTCTTTCTCTTTCCCTCTGCCCCTCTCCCCTGTTCACACTCTCACTCTCTTTCAAATTAGAGTGTGTGTTTGTGTGTGTGTATACGTGCATGTGTTTAGGCACACAGTGTGTAAATGTGTAATTTGTAAAAATGACACCTAAAGGGAGGGAGCAGAAGGAACAGAGGTTTTTTTGTTTGTTTTGTTTTGTTTTGTTTTTAATACTACTGAATCTACATTGATTTTAATTCAAACTTAATTTTTATGAAGTTAAGGTGTTAATTGTAATTGCCAGTGAACCACTAAGAAAAATTCTAAAAAATAAAAACACCAACACAAATCCAATAAAGAAACTAAATACACTAAAAAAAAATCAACTAACCACAGAATAAAGCAATTATGGAGAAATTAGAGCATGAAAAATATTTAAGTATTATAGAAAACAAATAGCAAAATGGAAAAGGGGTCCTTTTTAAAGTTTATTTACTTTCAGATAAAAGTTAGAAGACAAAGAATAATTGACATCTTGATAAAGAAGTCATTTCATCAAGAATATATAAAAATTATTATACACCCCCAAAACATAACCAAAAAATTTCTGAAGTTAAACTGACAGAAATAAAGTGAAAAATATACCGTTCTGTAAGAAGAGTTTGAGACTCCAGTATGCCTACTTTCAATAATGGTTAAAAGAACTAAAAAAAAAATCAGTAATGATACAGTCTTGAACAGCACTAGGACAATCTAGGCCTAACAGATTTATATAATACATACTACCCAATAGCAGTAGAAAACACACTCTTCATGTTGATATTAAACATTATTCAGCATAGATCATATGTTAAGCCACCTAACAAATGTCAATAGAATAAAAAAAAGGCTGAAATCATACAAAGTGTCCTTTCTGACCCAATAGAATGAAACTAGAAATCAATAACAGAAAGAAATCTAGGAAATCCATATACATGTAGATTTTTTAAAACATGCTTAAAAAAATCTCGATCAGTCAAGGCTATAATCACAGAATAAATTAGGAAATACTTTGAATTGAATGAAAATGAAAACACAGTGTATCAAAACCTATGGGATGCAGGGGAAACAGTGTTCCAAGGGCACTTGATAGCCATAAGTGCTAACATTAAAAATGAAGATTTGAATACAGTAATCTAATTCTGTATCTTACAGAACTAGAAAAGAATGAATGTGCTAAAGCTAACAAAAGAAAGGAAATAATAAAGATTAGTGCAATGATAACAAGACAAGAATAAAAAACAGTTAATAGTATCAATAAAAAGTTGTTTCTTTGAAAAGATCAGGCAATTTCACAAACCTTTGAATAGACTGACAAAGGAGAAAAAGACTCGATTTATTAAAATAAAAAAATTAGGGACATTACTAGAGACCTCACAGAAATAAAAAGGGTTATAATACTATGAACAATTGATAATACTATGAACAACAAATTTAAATAACTAGGATGAAATAGACACATTCCTAGGAACACATAAACTAACGAAACTGATTCAGAGGTAGGAAATCTAAACAGATTTGTAAGAAGTAGATAAATCAGCAATCAAAAATCTCCCAATCCAGGATCAAATGGCTTCACTGGTAAATTCTACTAAACATTGAAAGAAGAATTAATACCAGTGCTTCTCAAACTCTTCCAAAAAATGGAAGAGAAGGAAATACTTTTCAACTCATTCTATGAGGCTAGCATTGTCCTGATACTACTCCAGATAAGGACATCACAAGAAAAAGAAATGTAGACGAATGACTTTATGAATATGTATGCAAAAATCTTCAAAAAAATACTAGCAACCTGAACCTAGCAACATAATAATATAATTATATGTCATGATCAAGTGAGATTCTCTCCCAGCAAGCATAAGGGTGGTTCAAAATAACAGAACTAATCATAATGTACAATATATCCACAGTAATGGATATATATGGGAGGCAAACCCATATGAACATCTCAATTAATGTAGAAAATATGTGGTAAAGTCCAGTACCTTTTCATGATGGAAATACTCCAAAAAAAAAAAAAGAAACAGGTTGGGAATCATGATAAAGTTCATTTAAGAAAAACTCTCAACTGCCATTATACTCAATGTTTAAGACAAGATTTTTCAACCTAAAATCGGGATCAACACAAGGATGCCTGTTCTTGCCACTTTTTTTTCAACAGTGGAAACCTCAGACATTGATGGTGGAAATGTCAAATGGTTTAGCCACTTTGAAAAAATAGTTTTGGTGGTTCCTCAAAAAGTTAAACCTGGAGTGACCACATGACCCAGCAATTCTACTCTGAGGTATGTACAGAAAAGATTTCAAAAGAACAGGTATTCAAACAAAATTTTGTGTGCGATGTTCATATCATCAGTATTCACAATAGCCAAAAGGTGGAAAAAGCCTCAGATTTTTCAATGGAGTAATATAGAAATAAAGAGTGGTATATCTATAGAGTGGAATATTATTCAACCACAAAAAGTAATAAAGTTTTGATGCATGCTGCAACATGGATAAACTTCTAAACCATTATGCAAAATTAAAGAAGCCAAACACAAAAAGTGGCCTATTGTCTGAGTCCATTTATATTAAATATGCCTAGCAGATAAATTCATAGAGATGGGACACACTGGCCCTTGACAAGGGCTGGTGGGGAAGGGCAAGGCGGGAGATTGCTTAATAAATAAGAGGCTGCTCTTTTGAGGTGAAGAAAATGTTTTACCACTAGATGGGGATGATGATTGCACAACATTGAATATAGTAAATTCCATTATAATTTACAATTCCAAATGGTTAATTTTATGTGATGTGACTTTTGCCTCAATTAAAATATATATATATATGTATATATATAGGAATTAAAGTAAACCTTGGTCCAAAAATTAACTGAATTTTAGAATAATATACACAAAAATAGGTTCAATTATATGTAATAAGTTAGTATATCATGTAATTGGTATTATAAGCCAGTAGGGAGAGCATTATTTACTAATAGATGCTGGGACAATTATTTTTCTATCTTTATTTTTTATTTGAGTATAGTTGACACACGATGTTACATTAGTTTGAAGTGTATAATGTACTGATTCAACATTTTTTAAAGTAAACAAGCAAGAAAAAATACATTATTTAAAACACATATTTAAAAATGAAATTAAAACTATAGGAAAAATATAATGAATACTGACCTGACCTCGTATTAAACAGACTTTTTAAAATAAATTGTGGACCAAGGAGATACATAGTATGCAGTTATCAGATATATTACACAGTAGTC
This sequence comes from Suricata suricatta, assembly GCF_006229205.1. Classification (NCBI taxonomy): domain Eukaryota; kingdom Metazoa; phylum Chordata; class Mammalia; order Carnivora; family Herpestidae; genus Suricata; species Suricata suricatta. Next base: position 38,188,880 of record NC_043713.1, read on the forward strand.
AAATATACAGGAAACAATATCATGTAACTAAAGCAGCATATAATATTTTATGACTAATTTTATAAAAATTGAAATATCATTAGAATACTATATTCTATGTTATATTTTAAAAGAGTGAACTAATATGGGTTTAATATGGGTTATTTTATATTTTGTTTTTTGGTATGTATTAACTTCCTTTAATTTGTAATACTTATTTCATAAGAAAAATAATAATTTAATAAAGGTAACCCCTGTCTTTATTGTTGATACTGTTTTTCTTATTACTTTTATCCGAGGAAAAATACTTCTTTTTAAATACAATGAAAAGTAGTCTGGATTCTAGAATTGGTTCAAATTCTCTGTATATTCTCTCTGTATTAGCCAATATATAAAACTTTACCTAGAAAACTTCTTTAGAAAATAAATAACATATTAATTTGAACATTTCACAAACACCTTATAATTTCAAATCTGAAATAGCAGTTTTGGTTTTGTAATTGATATTTGTGTCCCAGAAACTGCTAAACTCTGAAGTCAGAGAAATAGTTCTCAAATTATTCTCAGTAAACCTCCCTTTTTCTGATAAAACACTCTCCAGGACACACCAATTTCTCTTTTTTTTTTTCCCAAGTTTATTTATTTATTTTGAGAGAGATCAAGAGCACAGCCTGGGGAAGGGCAGAGAGAGGGAGAGAGAGAAGCCTTACCAGGCTCTGAGCTGTCAGCACAGAGTCTGATGCAGGGTTTAATCTCATGAACCATGCGTTTATGATCTGAGCTGAAATCAAGAGTCAGATGCTTACAGATGCTTAACCAACCAAGCCACTCAGGTGCCTTTTCCAATTGCATTAAAAAAAAAACTGTTTTAACATCCTCTGAAATATTTTCAGGTCATTTGTAACAAATTTTAAATTTTTATTTACCATGAATTATAAAATCCATTATGTATCAGAATTTTGCTATATTGCTCACCTGGATAGTAGCGTTAGCATGCCTAATAAGTTTCACCAGGAACATTTAAAGTTTAACGTAGGAGAATCACCTAGGATTTGTTATACTAATGTTAAGTACAACAGTTCTTTATTAATGGGTTGCTTCTTTCCCTTTATAGAGGAGCACAACTTCTTCCACAAAAGAGTGGAAGGAAGACGGGAGTCTTGCTACACCAGTGAAAGAAGTCAAACCAGAAGAAAGAGGTAAAATCATACCTCATACTTAGATGAGTGAAATTGTATTTAAAAGCTCATTGACTTTTCATTTAACATATTTTTGGTTATCACAGTAATCATTTTAAAAGTTTTATAATTCTTGTGAATAACTAATAGAGGAAAGAGCCTTCTTAAACAACAGAACTCAACAAATATTTATTGCCATATACTGGGCTAAGTCTTAAGTAAGTAGTGATCCCTTCCCACCTCTCCAGAAGCTAACTGTAATTCAGGGCTGTCCACTAGAACTTTCTGGGATAATCAAAGTGTTCTCTGTTTCCACCATCCAGTAGAGTAGCTACTAGCTACATATAGCTGTTAAGCACCTGAAATGTAGCTAGGGAGACTGAGGAATTCAACTTTTTGGTTTAATCTTAATTTATGTTAAATGTAAATAGTCACATATGGTTCATGGCTACCATACTGGGCATGGAGGTTCTGTGTGTGTGTGTATGGGTATATATGTATATATATAAAGATTAGTATCTTGTCACAGTTTACAAAATGTGTAACAATTTATATACTGGAATAACATTGTGTTAAAATTACTTCAACATATTTGATTTTTTTTTTTGAGAGAGAGAAAGCATGCATGCATGAACATGCACACATGAGCAATGGAGGGACAGAGGAGGAGGGAGAGAGAGAATCTTAAGAAGTTCCATGGCTAACCAAGAGTCCTACATGGGGCTTGACCTCATGACCTAAGCTGAAATCAAGAATTGAACGGTTAATGGACTGAGCCACCTAGGCACTCCTCTAGTTTTAATACTATATTGAACATCTCTTCCTACCGTCACCACAACTATTTGTTAAATATCTTACTTTCATGAGAGATAACTAATGAATTCAGGACTTTCTTTAATGTTTACTTTTGAGAGAGAGACAGACAGACAGAGTGTGAGCAGGGAAAGAGCAGAGAGAGAGGGAGACAGAATCTGAAGCAGGCTCCAGGCTCAGAGCTGCCAGCACAGAGCCCAATATGGGGCTTGAACTTGTGAACTGTGAGATCATGACCTGAGTTGAAGTTGGAGGCTTAACCAACTGAGCCACCCAGGCACCCCTGATTTCAGAACTTTAAAAAAAAAAGTGTTTATTTTGAGAGAGAGAGAGCACGAGAGCAGGGGAGGAGCAGAGGGAGAGACAGAGACAGAGAGAGAGAGAGACAGAGAGACAGAAAGAGAATCCCAGGCAGGTTCCATGCTGTCAGTGCATAGCCAGATGTAGGGCTTGAACCCACGAACTGTGAGATCATGACCTGAGTCGAAATTGAGACTCAGCTGCTTAATGGACTGAACCACCCAAGCACCTCATGAATTCAGGACTTTTTAAAAGTACTAATAACCTTGCTTTTCAAAACTCTCATTCATAGTGAAGCTCTGTGTTTACTGTTTCCATTGCATTATTTATATCTACACTGAAGAACAAAAGCCTCATTTATTACTTCTTAGTTTTTCACATGACAAACGCTATAAGAAAAGATTAATATATCAGTGACCACAACATAACAGTGAAACAGCTATGTTTATTGTAAACTCACACATTTGATTCCAGAGTATGAGATAGTATCAAGTTGAGGAAGATTTATTGTAATTAGGTGTTTGTACTAAAAAAAATTGCAAGTGGTTGCTCACTTAGTATGAAACAGTAAAACCAATTGAAATGGTATTCTAGAAAAACATTGAGAGGTACGTTCAATACAATGAATTGGAGGCATCTCAGTTTATAAACAGCGTTTATTTAAGGATGCTATCATAGAAACAATACAAAAGGCATCTTGTACAAACATGATAGACATGTTTGGCAAAACATATTTATATTGCATGAGATGGGCTCTAATTTTACATGACATTAATTTCACCATAACAATTTTTCAGACGGAAATCTTGTTATAGGAATTAAATATATCATAAGTTGGCTAGAGAACATAGTGTTCACTGTGTATGTTGTCATTAAAAAAAAAACAGAAAAACCTCAGACACTTAAGTATATAAAGTATCCAGGATGTGGTAGAATTTGAAAGGAGAAAACAATAAACCAAACTAGGGACCAAATAAAGGGCCAGTCCATGAAAAGCTACTTTTTATGCATTACAAATAAGAAACCTGTTTCTCAAGAATTCTTTTTAGGCAGCATGCCAGATTTCTTTAACATGTCTTCTAGGGTAGAGGTAGAAACTGTGTGACCACTGAGCTTGCACTTCTAACCAATGTATAATAGTGTCCAGTAGCCAAGAAATATTGCTTTATTGTCCAAAGTAAAACAAAATAAAACCGAGGTCTATTAGTTGTTTTTTTTTTAATCCAGTTTTGCTGTTTTTCCTCTAGCCTAAGCTCTTTGAGGCTTTGCCTTTCTTGACACTTTGTGTTTGTTTATATCTTCTTGTCTTGTCACATTTTGGCAAAAGTCACTGTTTACAAGTATAAATGTCACCCGAGCGGAAACCATATCCATCTTCCTTACCGCTCTATCTCTGGGGAGAGAGCATATTGCCTAGAACATAACAGGCTCTACACGTTTCTGGTATAAATAGATGAATGAATACCCATGTTAATCATTCTGTTAACATTAAACTGTATCATTTCAGAGGTTTGAACCAGGAATCACAAATATATCTCATTACAGGAGTTAATTTGTGTCATATCAGTATAAATAGACTTTGGAAGTGATGGATTCCTGGCCAGGCTAACTAGGGATGTTGTCTGATAAAGAAAAAAGTGTCTTGTTTCTAGGAACCATCTGAGGATTTTCAGTCTTTATCTGATGTCATCATCAGATAAACACAAGCATAATTTAAAAATAAAGCTCTTTAATATATCTTGTGAATAAAACAGTCTTTCCTTAGGTAAAATATTATACATGAAGCTCTTGCTTTAGATTTAGCTATTCTAATTATTTTATAAAATGTTCACTTAAAATCTGTCTTCAAAGGTTATAATTAATGTTATGATTCTATTATAAATGAGCTGTCTTTAAAAGGCTAATTCATGTTTCTAAAATTCTCTTGGTAAACCTATAAATATTAAAAAGAATAATATGATAGTATCTGTGTCCACCTAGTTTATAGGCCTATTAACAAATGTGAATATATATTTCTATTTTAAGATGAAATGTGTCCAGAATTAAAACAGGAAATGAAAACATTGGTATCAGAGGCCATTCGTCTCATTAAAAGCCTAGAAACTGACCGTGCAGAAGCTGAAGAAGCTTTAAAACAACAAAAGTCCAGAAAGAATGCGATTCACATAAAAATTGATTCGTGGTCAATCTGGAGACTCCAAGAAATCCCACTAGCTGTGCAGAAAGGTAATAATAAGGATTTATTCATAGTGCTATTCACTTTATTCAAGAGGCATGGATAATCAATTGAAGCTCGGGGAAAAAAATCAACAGTGGCCATATTAGTTTGTATCTAAATTAGTATAATTCTGAGAGATGCTACCGATGATAATGCTGATTTCAGTTACATAACTGGGACTGCACTGAGCAAACCTGGACCTTCCCTGGTTTGGTGTTTGTTGGAAATTCCATAGTATTTATAGTATTCAGACGTT
>NC_043713.1:38193723-38211457 GCF_006229205.1 Suricata suricatta
TTTTTTTAAGAAAATATTTTTTAATAATGTATATTCCCAATGTGGGGCTTGAGCTCACAACCCTAAGATCAAGAGTCACAGGCTCTACCAAGTGAGCTAGCCAAGAACTCGGGTAACTCATTATTTTAGATTTTATTTTTAAGTAATATCTACACCCAATGTCGGGCTCAAACTTACAACCCTGAGATCAAGGGTTGCATGTTCTACTGATTGAGCCAGCCAGGCATGCCAGAACTTTTACTTATATTTTAAAATTTTATTCTTTTCATTTTTTTCTTGATTTTTTGGTTTTTTAATTTTGCCTTTATTGCATCAGACAAAATATAGTCTCCAGTGGTTCCTCAATTATGTTATTTTAATAAAATAAAATTAAGCATAGGTTTAATGACTATTTCCTCCTTTTAAAGTACTACTGAGCTCAACGATTGAACTCACCATTTGTTTGCTCTCTTGTGTAGCAGAACACAAGAAAACAGGAAATTCCCCAGAGTCTCGACTGGATGAATTTATTTCAGCCTTTGTCTATGCTCTTTGCTATGCTTTACTAAAGAGTTAATTCTAAAGATTATGAAAAAATGCTCTAAACTCAGGTAGACATTTTTCTACCCATACATTTAAAGTAATACATTTTACAATATATTTTGTTCTACTGATGTTTTATTCAGGCTTGGAGTGAGTTTGTTCTGATTAACAGGTTTTTGAATAGAATTTATGATGTGCATACTCTACTAATACCATAGCATAGGATGCAATATATAAATCCATACATGGATATATATTGGTATGTTAGAGGCAACCAAATGTACAATAGGGTCAGAATAGGAATCCCGGGAATTCTGGATCCAGCAGGTTCTCGAGCAGATTCATATTCACATCCACAAGGATTCATCTGCAATTTTTAAAAAATGTTTGGGAAGCCCATCCTTGTCATTAGTAGTAGAAGAATCAGTGGGAGCTGGTTTTATTTAATATTTTGCCGATAAATTTCTATATAATCTCGTTAGCTTTTATAAGAGTAGATATTGCAGTTTGTGGTTTATATGAAGTTCCATTTAAGGAATTGCCAAAATAAAACAAATTGAGATACATGTGTGCACCTTCTAGATTCCTGATAAATGCATTTTCAATGATAGAATACATTCTTGCCATTGGTGATAATTTATTGCTTGGGCTGCCTTTTATTTAAAGATTACTTATAGATCTTTTAAAAAATTATTAAAAATGACTTAAAACATTTATGTTCATTGGCTTTATTTTTTTTAAGTAGCTAACACATGTAATGAGATTTAAAATCATTATTACTATAGTTTCTAAGTGCCTTCAATTTGTGTGTACTTTCAGGAATATATTGCCTTTATATTGATATATTTAGGATATAATTTCTAACTTTTATGAAACTTTTTACAGGTTATAGAATTATATATTCTTATAGTCTTTAAATTCTCATTCTCAAGCTTGTGTGACCAGAAAAACTTCTAATCTCCTTAAGAGCCTTAATATTAAATATATTTAAAGAATTTTAGATACGTCTTAATAAAAAAATTATACTTAAAATTCATAAGAAAATTAAGGACATTCAATTTTTTCTAGATATTTTTTGGTTACTGCTCCAGGTCCATCCATCTCCTAACCAGCCCACTCATACTTGCATCTTTTGTTTTGTGGCCCATGAAGCTTATTCATTACAGACCGCATCAAAGATGTTTTTGGTACTCTGTCTTCTTGCTAATGCAACCAGTGGGTTCAGTGATAAGAGACCATGGGAGGTCATGGAGGAGAGTGTGGGTGGGGTATTTTTACCCCTGACTACTTTTCTCTCTACTTGGTCACTGCTTCCTCCTACCCAGAATGACAGCCACGGGTACTATGCAGTCAAATGTCTTTTCATTTTCCTATCAAAAAAAGATAACCAGAAATAAGTTGCAGTTTACAAGTTCGAGCCCTGAATTGGGCTCTGTGCTGACAGCTTGAAGCCTGGAGTCTGCTTCAGATTCTGTGTCTTTCTCTCTCTCTCTCTTTCTCTCTCTCTCTTTCTCTCTTTCAAGAATAAATAAACATTAAAAATAAAACAATAGAGTGCATACACTATATTTCTTATGCCCAAGCAGCATCTGAAAGCACAAATAAACTAATGATTCAGATTCCCCTAGTACTCTGATTGTACCTGCTTCTTTAGGTTCCCTGTCTTTCCCTTAACCTACATCCGTGGCTCCATGGGTACTTTCCTATGATTGATTACCTAATGGAAAAAAACCTCACAGAGTGGTTTACGTACAGATTTGAATGGTATGTTGAGCATTTAGGGAGCTACTGTATTACAATCTCAGCATGGGAAGGGTGAAGACAGATCACCTAGAAGGGGAAATGTACTGAGATACAAATGGGAAGTGGCAAAAAGGAAGGAATAGTCCTCAGAAAGTTGGGAAGAACATGAATGTAAGACTGGTGAAAGGACATCTAGGAGACTGTTCTAGGGATTGAACTTTCAGAATGGATGAAGTAGGAAGATAATTGTGTCCTGTATAAATGCTCTTAAGAATGCTTTTACTGTTGAAGAGGACCTCAGTAACAATACAATGTTAAATCTCCTAATTTTGTTTTATATTGTTTTGTCATGTGAATTAGTTATTACCATAACAATGCTTTGAAACAAATCACCTTGGAACTCAGTGGCTTATAGTAATAGGCATGTTTTTCATATGAGCTGTTCTATTTGTAATAATTTTCAGTTGATTTTTTTGTGTTTTGATATATAATTGTATCAACAATCATACTTTCTTTTTCCTTTTGCTTTCTGATATTTATAATTCCTGTCTCATCATTTTACTTCTAGATGTTTTTAAAAGTCCTGTAGTCTTGCAATTTTTTTCATTTTTTAATTACATAGAATGGTTATATGTAACCCCATATATACATTGGTTGTTATAAGTAGGATTTGTACAATTATCTTATAAAACATGTATTTTAATCCCTTTGATGAAAAATGATGAAAGGAATATATTTTATAGTACAGTACTAAAATAATTTATATTAAATTTAGTGAACTTCACAGATAAGTAATTTCGAATCTAAAGTATTTTATATTTCACTTTTATTAAATAAAGATTTCCTTCTGGAGCATTTGTTTTAAAATCAGATTTTCTTTTGCTACTGTATGTCTAGAACATGAGGCCTACTTGAGAGATATTGTAGAATTACAATGGCATATTGATGATAAAGCTAAGCAACTAAAACATCTTGAGGAACAAAAGGAAAAATTGGAAGACGCTAATGCAAAGCTTCAAGCAGATGTAGACTACATGAATAAACATGGCCCTCTAATTAACTCAAAGCTGAACCAAGAACTTGAAGCTCTGAAAGAATGTTGTGTAAAAAAACTTGAGGTAAGTGGATATGTATTTTATAGATTAATAGATAGTTACTTAGTTATAAAAACGTTTCAGTGAAAAACTAACATCTTTAAATGTTTCATTTTCATTGAAAATTGGCCTGCTACTTATTTCTCAAAGGAAGATTGTCCTATACACAATACAGTCATTTGATATTCATTGAAGCTGTGTCTTCTTCTCTTTTATACTTAGGAGCATTAATATTTAGTCAACCTGTTAATAAAATTTTGGAGATTTCAGACAACATGGTAATTTTTGAAGTTCTAAATTGAACTGGGGTAGAATGCAAATAGAATATAACAGTCACTTTTGTTGATGATAATAAAAAGTGTAAAATCATTTCAATGATTAACATTTAACACTTATATTGTGGGATTGTGTTATAGAAAAATAAAGTATTTACACTGCCATCAAATGAACAAATTTATACCTGCTATTACTTTTGATTATTTTAAAGTGGAGTTGTTAATGTGTTCTGTATTCTCCTCAACCATTCCATTCTCTCTCACTCCAAAAACGACCTTATGAAATTCTTTTCCAGGCTGCAATTTGTATACTTTTATACATATATATGCATTTAAGCACAATGCATGGTTTCTTATTCTTCAAATAGTATCAAACATCATATAACTTTATATAACTTGTTCTTTAATCTGACTTTTTTATGGGTCAAGCTACTGTTGATACAGAGAAATCTAGTTCTTTTCTTTTACTTGCTGTTTTGGATTTGACACCTAAAACAAAGCTAATAAAGGCAAAAATAAACAAGTGGGGATACATCAACCTGAAAAGCTTCTGCTCTATGGGAGGAACCAGTCTACTGAATGGGAGAAAATATTGGCAAATCATAAATCTGATAAAGGGTTAATATCTGAAATAAATAAAGAACTTAGTCACAAAACAAGACAAACTGAATAAGAAATGGGCAAAAGGTATGAATAGATATTTTCCAAAGAATACATGCAGATAGCCAACAAGTACATGAAAAGATTCTCAGCATCACTAATCATCAAGAAATGCAGATCAAAACCACAGTGAGATATCATTTCATGCTTGTCAGAATGGCTATTATCACAAAGACAAGAAGTCATGTGTTGGCAAAGAAGTAGAGAAAAGGGAACACTCATGTACTGTTGTTGGAAATGTAAATTTGTGCAGCCACTGGGGAAAACAGTTTGGAAGTTTCTCAGGAACTTAGGAATGGAACTGTCACATGACTCAGCAGTTTTACGTCTGACTATTCATTTGAAGAAAAAAACCCCACTAACTTGAGGAGATATGTGCACCCCCTGGCACATTGCTGCATTGTTTATAATAACCAAGATATTGAAACAACCTAAGTGTCCATCAGAGGATGGATGGATAAAGAAGATGTGGTATATACCTAAAATTGGTCATTACTCAGCCAAAAAAAGAGAGATCTTGCCATTTCCAACAACAATGATGGACCGTAAGGGCATTTATTATGTGAAATAAGTCAGACAGAGAAAGACAAATACTTATGATCTCATTTATATGTGGAATCAAAAAAAAATTTGTATAGATGTAGCCAATAGATTGGTGGTTGCCAAAGGTGGCAGGGGTTAGAAGATGAATGAAAAAGGAGTCAAAAGATACAAACTCCTAGTTATAAAATACGTAAGTAGGGGGATTTAATGTATGGCATGGTGACTATAATAATATTGTATTGCATATTTGTAAGTTGCTGAGAGTATGTCTTAAAAGTTTTCATCACAAGAAAAAAAATCTAGTGTATGTGGTGATGGATGTTAATTGGATTTATTGTGGTGATCATCTCACAATATATAGAAACATTGAATAATTATGTCTTATATCTGAAACATATATTAATTGTATCTCATTTAAAAAATGAAAAATGTTTGTGCATAAAGGACACTATCGGTGTCTGATAAAAGGTCAATATCCAAAATATGTGAAGTGCTTCATAACTCAACACCAGAAAAAACAAGTAATACAATGAAAAGATGGTCAGAAGATCTGAGTAGACATTTTTCCAGACAAGACATCCTGATGGTCAGTAGACACACAAAAAGATGCTTAACATCTCTAATCATCAGGTGAGTGCAAATCAAAACTACAATAAGGTTAGCACCCTATAGCTGTCAGAATGGCTAGAATGAAAAAGTCAAAAAGTAGCAAGTGTTGATGAGGATACGGAGAAGGGAGACCACTCATGCTCTGTTGGTAGGACTATAAATTGGTGCACCACTGTGGAAAACAGCATGGAGGCTCCTCAAAATATTAAAAACAGATATGATCCAGTAACTCCACTGCTGAGTATTTACCCCAGGAAAACAAAACACTAATTAAAAAAGATATATGCACCCCTGTGTTTTTTGCAACATTATTTACATTACCCAAGATGTGGAAGCAACCTCAGTGTCCATCCGACAGATGAGTGGATAAAGAAGATGTGGTACACATATATACAATAGAATATTACTCAGCCATAAAAATGATGAGATCTTGCCATTTGCCCCATCCAACCTGGATGAACCTCTAGAGGAACCTCCAGGTGAAGTTAACCAGTCAGAGAAAGACAAATGCTGTATTATTTCAGTAATATGTGGACTCTAAGAAGCAAAAACAAAAAGCAGGGACAGACCTGTAAATACAGGGAACAAACTAATGGTTGCCAGAGGGGTGGGGGGGAGAGGGATAGGCAAATGGATGATGAAAAACGGGAGGTGTATGCTTCCATTTATGGAAGAAATAAGTCACTGAGATATAAGTTAAAGCATAGAGAATATAGTCAATGATACTGTTGAAGCATTGTATGGTGACAGCTACACTGTGGTGAGCATAGCCTAACTAATAGACTTGTTGAATCACTCTGTCATACACCTGAAACTAATTCAACATTGGGTGTCAACTGTATGTCAATTAAAAAAGCAAAAAAGAAAAATGGTACTATCAAAAAAGTAAAAAAAAAAAAACCACAACAAAGAATGAGAGAAAAAAATCATAAATTATACATTTCAGAAGGGTATAGTATCTAGAATACAAAAATAACTTTTTAAATACAACAAATCATGACAAGCAGCCCAATTAAAGTGGGCAAAGGACTTGAACAGATTCTCTTCAAAAGACATACATACATATGGCTAGCAAACGTAAGAAAAAATAGTTGCTCAACATCATTAGTCACTAGGGAGATACAAACAAAAACCACAATGAGATACCACTTACACTGATTAGGATGGGATTAAAAATAAAACAAAATAACAAGCTTTGGTGTCCATGTGGAGAAATTGGAACTGTGGAAATTTGCTGATGGGAAAGTAAAATGGTTGCAGATGCTATAGAGAAGACTTTGGCATTTCTTCAAAAAGGTTAATGTAGAATTACCATATGCTTTAGCAGTTCTACTCTGAGGATTACATACCCCAAAGACTTGAAAACTGATCTTAAAAAACATAACCGAAAATTTTTACATAAATGTTCATGGCGGCACGTTTGTTTATATTAGCCAAAAGGTGGACCCAACCCAAAGTCCATCACCAAATTAATGACTAAACAAAATGTGATATATCTATACTATAGAAATAAATAAAAGGAAATGAAATACACATGTCACAACATAAATCAACTTTGAAGGCTTATGCTAAATAAAGAAGCCAAATACAAAAGAGCACATGCTGTATGGTTTTATTTATATGGAAAATCCAGAATAGGTAAGTCTGTAAGAGAAAACACATTGCAATTGCTAGGGCTTAGGGGAAGTATAATGTAGTGTTTTTGTTTATAGTTCTTTATCATAAAATTTGTTTTGTTTTTTCCTGCTGTTTTGACTCAGTTTTGAGGTCCTGGCTAGAGGCCTGCTGAAATAACCAATTGCTTAAATGATGCAAGACCTCTAGCCAATGTACTTGAGCCCTAGTGCATAGCTACTTACAAATCAAGTTCAAAGGCTCATTGTTGCCTTCAGATTCAGCAAGCAGCTCAGGCTCATAACACCACAGAGCCAGAAGAGTATTCTACATAATCAGCTGGAGTATTGACGAGGGAAGTATATATTAGTGCCACATGGACCCAATCCAAGAGCTTGCCCTAGAGATGAATGTTGGAAACCAGTTTCCAACAGGGAGACCACCACCGGAGCAAGGCCCACAGGTTACCTCGTCTAAAGGTGCCGACAAAATGGACATGGGATATTTGGTATCAGGAATTGCTGACTTTTCGTTTGCTTAGCTCATCATTCCCGCATACTCCTTGCTCTCTACTAAGATATACACCCCCACACTCCTGTGCATGAAAGTGAGTCTTGTAGAGGTTGCTACAAGCTGTGCTATTCTAAGAATTAATGAACATTATTGTTTTTTCCAGGCACCAATTGCTTCAACTCAGTCCACCACTTTACTTACTGGGGAAAGGACTGTTCACTCCCTAGTGCCTTCTCTTCCTGTCCCTCCAACTTTCCAGCAGTGACAAAAAAAAGGCAAAATGGAGAGAAAGGGGAGAATGTTTATAATATTTGATAATTAAGGAAACAATAAAAATGGAATATTTTGAACCCTTTTATTAAGATAATAGTGGTTATTCCTGAGAAAATTACAAATGATTTTATTTATTTTTTTCCTTCTGTTTTTTCTACAGTTAAGTATTATTTCAACAATAAAAACAGCAAAAGTAGCAATTCTCCTGTAGGTGAAAAGATAATTATTTTATTTTGTTCATGTTACCTCAAATATTGAAGTTATTTTCTTCTGTGACTTTTATGCATCCCTCGTATTGATGGCTTTCAGGCTAATGGAAACTTGAAACTTTACTGAACTCAATAGACTAAATATGGAAGAAAATTTACGTAAAGAACTTTTTTAAAAAAAGCAAAAATACTGTAAATTTAAGTCCTTTCCCTGATCTTTCTCTTGCTTGACTCTTTTAATTCCTTATTAGGTGCATATATATAAAGAGTATTTTCATTTCTAGGTAACAGGATTATACAAACAAGTTCATGATGAACTTGAAGAAGCTAAAAAAACCCAAAAGATTGCCAAATTGAATGCCAAACAAACTAAACAAGACATGGAAAAAGATATTCAAAATGATGAAGCAGCCCTAGAGGCCTACAAGTAAGAGTTTTTTACAAATGCTGCTTATAGCATTTAGAATAAAAATATTGATTAAGATATAATTTATATTTCTGTGTAAAAATATCAGATAAAGAGAAAGAATCTAAATCACCTATATTTATCTTATCACTAAGTTTATATGTAAATTAAGACCAATTTTTTTATATGTAAATATGTATGTATGAATTCCTGAGCACCTTTTTCCTGTCAGTTTATTTTATATTAGGTTTTTTATTTCAATTCCATAGAGTGTTATATTATGTTTAGGTGTACAGTGTAGTGATTCAACAATTCTGTACATTACTTGGTGCTCATTATAAGTGTAGTCTTCAGTCCCCATCACCTATTTTACCTGTGCCCCTCCCCAACACACACACACACACACACACACACATTCCCTCTGGTAACCATTAGTTTGTTCTCTGTAGTTAAAAGAGTCTGTTTCTTGGTTTCTCTCACTTTCTTCCTTTGTTCATTTGTTTTGTTTCTTAAATTTCACATATGAGTAAAGTCATGGCATTTGTCTTTCCGGCTGACTTGAGTTTCTCAGTTTGATGCTCTCTGGCTCCATACATGTTGCTGGAAATGGCAAGACCGCATTCCCTCTTATGGTCGAGTAACATTCCACTGTACATATACATTACATCTTTTTTTAAATAATTATTTTTTTCATTTTATTTTTTGTTTTTTTAAATCACTTATTGTCAAATTGGTTTCCATACAACACCCAGTGCTCTTCCCCACAAGTGCCCTCCTCCATCACCACCGCCTCTTTCCCCCTCCCCCTCCAACCCTCAGTTCGTTTTCAGTATTCAACAGTCTCTCAGGTTTTGCATCCCTCTCTCTCCCCAACTCTCTTTCTCCTTTCCCCTCCCCCTGGTCCTCCATTAGGTCTCTCTTGTTCTCCTGTTAGACCTATGAGTGCAAACCTATGGTATCTGTCCTTCTCTGCCTGACTTACTTCGCTTAGCATGACACCCTCGAGGTCCATCCACTTTCCTACAAATGGCCAGATTTCATTCTTTCTCATTGCCATGTAGTACTCCATTGTGTATATATACCACATCTTCTTGATCCATTCATCTACCAACGAACACTTGGGCTGCTTCCCTAATTTGGCTATGAATGATGTTGCAATAAACATAGGGGTGCATGTATCCCTTTGAATTAATGCTTTTGTATTTTGGGGGTAAATACCCAATAGTGCAATTATGGGACTGTAGGGTAGTTCTATTTTTAAATTTTTGAGGACCCTCCATACTATTTTCCATAGTGGCTGTACCATTTTACATTCTCATCAACAGTGTAAGAGGGTTCCTTTTTCTCCACATCCTTGCCAACATCTGTTGTTGCTTGTGTTTTTTATTTTAGCCATTTGACAGGTGTAAGGTAATACCTTATTGTTTTGATTTTCACTTCCCTGATGATAGGTGATGTTGAGCATCTTTTCATGTTTCTGTTGGACATCTGTATGTCTTTGCAAAAATGCTCATTTTTTAATTGTATTAATAATTATTTGTATTCCTTGTTTTTTGGGTGTTGAGTTCTATAACTTCATACATTTTATATTACTAACCCTTTATCATATGCCATTTACAAATATCTTTTCCCATTCAGTAGATTGCCTTTTAGTTTTGTTGATTGTTTCCTTCACTGTGCAAAAACTTTTTATTTAGATGTAATCCCAGTAGTTTATTTTTGTTTTTATTTACCTTGCCTCAGGAGACCTATCTAGAAGAATGTTGCTATGGCCAATGTTAGAGAAATTACTGCCTATGCCATCTTCTGAGACTTGTTTCAGGTCTCATACTTTGGTCTTTAATCCATTTGAGTTTCTTTTGTGTATGGTGTAAGGATGGCTCAGTTTCGTTCTTTTGCATGTGCTGTCCAGTTTTCCTAACACCATTTGTTAAAATGACTTTTCTCCCCATTGTATATTTATTCCTCCTTTGTTGAAAAGTAATGATCATATAATTGGCCAGTTGATTTTTGGTTTTCTACTCTGTTCCATTGATTTATGTGTTTATTTTTGTGCCAGTACCATACTGGTTTCATTCCTACAGCTTTGTAGCATAATGTGAAGTCTGGAACTGGGATACCTCTAGTGTTGCTTTTCCTTGTCAAGATTACTGTGCTTTTTCAGGGATTTTTGTGGTTCCATACAAGTTTTAGAATTGCTTGGTATGGTTCTGTAAAAAATGCTCTTGGTATTTTGATAGGGATTGCATTAAATATGTGGATTCCTTTGGGGGGTATATACATTTTAACAATATTTGGTCTTCCAATCCATGAGCATGGAATGTCTGTCTGTTTCTTTGTGTTATCTTTAATTTCTTTTATCAATATTTTATACTTTTCAGAGTACAGGTTTTCTTGACCTCTTTGGTTAAGTTTATTCTTAGTTATCATGTTATTTTTGGTGCAGCTGTAAACGGGATTATTAATTTCTCTTTCTGGTGCTTCGTTATTTTTGTATAGAATTTATGTACATTGATTTTGTATGCAGTGAGTTTACTGAATTCATTTTTCAGAACTAGTAATGTTTTGCTGAAGTTTCAGGGTTTTCTGTATATTGTATCATATCATTTGCAATTAGTGGAAGTTTTACTTCTTTCTTAAAGTTTTGGATGTCTTTTATTTCTTTATGTTTTCTGATTGCTATAACCTTTTGTTGTCTTATTGCTGTACTGTGTTGAATAAAAGTGGTAAAAGTGGACATCCTTGTCTTATTCCTGACCATGGGAGAAGAGCTCTCAGTTTTTCCCCATTGGGTATGATGTTTGCTGTAGGTTTTTCATATAAGGCCTTTATTATGTTGAGGCATGTTCCCTCTAAACCTACTTTGTTGAGGGTTTTTATCATGAATGAATGTTATACTTTGTCAAATGCTTTTTTATCATCTCTTGAAATGGCTTTTAATCCTTTCTTATTGATGTGATGTATCATATTGATTGATTTTGAATATTAAACCACCTTGTATACCATGAATAAACCCCACTTGATGGTGGTGAATGATTTTTCACCATATTGTTGGCTTTGGTTTGCTAATATTTTATTGAGAATTTTTGCATTTATGTTTATTGGAGATACTGGCTTGTAATTCTCTCTCTCTCTCTCTCTCTCTCTCTCTCTCTCTCTCTCCATTTTTTTGTGGTGTCTAACTAATATTAGTATCAGGGTAATGCTGGCCTCACAGAATGGATTTGAAGGTTTTCCTTCCTTTTCTATTTTTTGGAGTAGTGGAGAAGATTAGGTATTAACTCTTTATGTTTCATAGAATTCACCTCTGAAACTGGTCCTGGACTTTTGTTTGCTGGTATTTTTTTTAAAAAAATTAATGTTTACTTATTTTTGAGAGAGAGAGAGAAAGAGGGTGCACACAAGTGGGAGAGGGGCAGAGGGAGTTTTTGATTACTAATTCAATTTCATTGCTGGTCATTATAATGCTAAATTTTTTTTATTTCTTCCTGCTTTGGTTTTGGCAGGTAGTATGTTTCTAGAAATGTATCCATTTCTTCTAGAGGATATATATATATATATATATATATATATATATGATTTGTTGGCATATAATATTTCATAATATTCTCTTACAGTTGTATTTCTGTGGTGTTGGTTGTTATTTCTCCTCTTTAAATTATGATGTTTATTCGAGCCCTCCCTCTTTTTTTTTCTTTGATTTGATGAACTTGGCTGGAGGTTTATCAAATTGTTGATCTTTTCAAAAGATCAACTCCTGGTATCATTGATCTGTTCAGCTGTTTTTTGTTTTGGGTTTTTAGTTTCTATATCATTTATTTCTGCTTTATTCTTTCTTCTTTTCTTCCTTCTCCTGGTTTTAAATTTTGTTTGTGGTTCTTTTCTAGCTCCTTTATGTGTATGGTTAGGTTGTCTATTTGATTTTTTTTCTTGGTTCTTGAATAGGCCTGTATTGCTGTATATTTTCCTCTTGAAACCACTTTTAGTGCATCACAAAGATTTTGGACCCTTGTGTTATCATTTTCATTTGTTTCCATGTAACTTTTTATTTCTGTTTTGATTTCTTAGTCGACTCATTCATTGTTTAGTAGCATGTTATTTAACCTGTGTGTATCTGTGGTCGTTCCTGATTTTTTCTTTTGGTTGGTTTTTAGTTTCATAGTCAGAAAAGTTGTTGATATGACTTAGATCATTTTTAATATGTTGAGACTTATTTTGTTGCCTAATATGTGATGCTGTGCACTTTAAAAGAATGTGTATTCTGCTTTTTAAGATGGAATGTTCTGAATGCATATGTTAAATGCATCTGTTTCAGTGTGTCCTTCAAATCCACCATTTCCTTGTTGATTTTCTGTTTGGATGATCTGTCCACCACCATAAGTGGAGTGTTATGCTTCCCTACTATTACTGTATTAATATATATTAGTTCCTCTATGTTTTCTATTACCTGTTTTATGTACTTCCATGT
The DNA here is from genome assembly GCF_006229205.1 of Suricata suricatta. Classification (NCBI taxonomy): domain Eukaryota; kingdom Metazoa; phylum Chordata; class Mammalia; order Carnivora; family Herpestidae; genus Suricata; species Suricata suricatta. Next base: position 38,206,653 of record NC_043713.1, read on the forward strand.
TGGGTCCATGTATATTTACAATTGTTATATCTTCTTGTTAGATTGTTGTCCCCTTTATTATTATATAGTGCCCTTCTTTTTCTCTTGTTACAGTCTTTGTTTTAAAATGTATTTTGTCTACTAAATCAAGTATTTCTACCCTGGCTTTCTTTTGATAACCATTTGCATGATAAATATTTCTTCATCCCCTCACTTTCATGTGTCTTAAATGAATCTGAAATGAGGTCTGGAACATGTTTCTTGTAGACAACATATAGATGGGTCTTGGTTTTTGTTTTTTGTTTTTTGTTTTTTGTTTTTATCTACTCTGTTATCCTCTGTTGTTTTTTGGAGTGTTTAGTCCATTAACATTGAATGTAACAATTGATAGATATGTATATATTGCCATTTTTGTACTTGTTTTATGATTGCTTTTGTAGATTTTCCCTGGTCCTTCTCTTGCTTTATTTCATACCTTATTAACTTTCTTTAGTGATTAACTTGGATTCCTTTTTCTTTATTCTTTGCATAGCTGTTACTGGTTTTTGACTTGTGTTTACCATGAGGTTTGTATATTACATTTTCTGCATATTGCAATGTATGTTTAGTGGATGGTTGCTTAAGTTTGAACTCATTCTTAACTCCTCTTCCATCCATGTTTAGGTGTATAAGTGTCATATTTTATATTTTTATTTTGTGAATCCCTGGACTGTTTTTTATAGAAACACTTATTTTTACTGATTTTGTGATTGCTATTTTACATACTCTCACTTATGGTCTTTCCTTTTCACTCAGAGAGTCTTAGTTAGTATTTCTTGTCAGGCTGGTTTAATGGTCATGACTCCTTTAGTTTTTGTTTGTCTGAGAAACTCTTTGTCCCTCCTACTATTCTGAATAATAGCCTTTCTGGATAGAGTATTCTTGCCTGCAGATATTTCCCTTCAGCATTTTGAATATATCATGCCACTCCCTTCTGGCCTGCAAAGTTTATGCTGAAAAGTTTGCTAATAGTCTATAGGATTTCACTTGTGTATAACTGTCTAGTTTTCTCTTTCTGATTTTAAAATTCCATCTTTATCATTTTTTTTTTTTTGCCTTTTTAATTATTCTGTGTCTTGGTGTGGATCTCCTTGGGTTGATTTTTTAGGGGGTATCTCTGTGCTTTCTGGATCTAGATATCTGTTTCCTTCCCCAGACCAGAGAAATTTTTAGCTGTTATTTATTCAAATAAGTTTTCTGTCCCCTTTTCTTTCTCTTCTTCTTTTGGGATCTCTTTATGTAAATGTTACTACATTCAATGGAGTTACAGAGTTCCCTAAGACTAGTCTCAATTTGTGTAATACTTTATTCTGTCACTTTCTCAGCTTGATGGCTTTCCATTACTCTGTCTTCTGGGTCATTAATTCATTCCTCTGCTTCTTCTATCTTGCTATTTATTCTATCAGGTATACTTTTAATTTCAGTTATTGTGCTCTTCATCTCTGATTGGTTCTTTTCTTTTTATCTCTTCATTAAGGGTCTCACTGATGTTCTCCACTCTTTTCTCAAGTCCCAACGGGTATCTTTAGGATCATTACTTTTGATTTTCTTTTAACCATATTACTCATGTAGTTTCACTTAGGTTTCTTGCTGTGGTTTTGTCCTGTTCCTGTGTTTGGGACATATTTCTCTGTCTCTTCATTTTATTTAACTCCCTATGTTTGTTTCTATATTAGGAAAGTAAGTGATGTCTCCTGCTCTTGAAAGTAATTACCTTATAAATAAATAAGGGGTCCAGCAGTGCTCTGCAGGGCAATGTCCCTTGTTCCCCAGAACCCGGCACTTCAGGGAGTGTCTCCTATGTGTGTTGCCTGTGGCTCCTTTTGTGCTTTGACCACTTTTTCCTTTAGTCCAGACATTTGCACAGGCTTTCTTTGCTTGTTGTGGACAGTGTTTAGTTCGGGCTAGCTGGGGTGCATTTTAACAAAATGTGTGCTGGTCTGCTTGCAAAATGAGACCTGCCGATCTTGTTGCTAGAGCCTAGGCTCTGCAAAATGCTTTGGTAAGTGACCTGGTTTTGATGGGGTTTGCACCAGTCTTCTGGGGAAGGGACCTTACAGTGTAGGAACATGACAAGCATCACTGGAAGGAATAGATCCACTATAAGTAGGGGGATCAGGGGCCTCTCAAAAATAAATAAAACACATAAAAAATTAAAAAAAGACTTCTTGTTATCACACTCCCAGTTGTGAGCAGGTTGATTCTCAAGGATTATTGAACTGAGGCATGGATTGTTTCCTTGCTCTGTAAGCTTCTCTATAGAGTATCTCAAAACACAGAAACTAAATTCATCAGAGCAGATAAGGAATGGAGGAAGAAAGAGGGCTAGCAAGACAAAAGTCACAGTTTTTACAACCTCATCATAAGGTGATATTCCATCACTTTTGCTTTACTCTTTTATTAGAAGGAACTCACTTGATCTAGCCCACATTTCAAGGGGAGGTGACTTTAGGAGAGAACATCAAAAGGGAGATGTCACTGAAAGTCATGTCAGAAACTGCTAATCAACCATAGAGCTCTTTGGCAATTTACATTTTTCACAGTGGGGGGTTGGTGAGGGATACTTATAGCTTTCACATTAGACCCAGAATATAAGAGAATATATAGATAAGATGCTAGAAGAAATTCTTTGGAAGGTTTGAAAATGTAGAAAATGTGAGAAAATGATCAAGAAGCATGGAAGATACAATAAAATCTAACATGCATTTGCATCCTAGAAGAAATAGAAAATGAGACCAAAGCATTGTTTGAAGAGATCATGACAGAAAATGTCCAGGGAAAATGTTAATTATAATACATATATTCAATAAAACTAGAAGACTAACAAATTCCAACAGAATAAATAAATATTGATCTACACTGAATGTATCTTAATAATATCAAATTAATAAACTTTCAAAATCAGGAGATGATCTTAAAAACAGGTAATGGAAAACTATAGAGTAGTTTCACAGCACTCAGTCAAAAGGACAATATGCTTTTTAACAGTAAACATTAAAATTAGTTTATGGAATTTAATGATATATTTAATAAAAACTCAAGAAATCTATGAAAATAGAAAATATCCTTCAAACAAAATCTCAGAATCTTGGTATCAGCAGAATCTCACTGAAGAGTGTAACTAAGAATCTACTCCAACTGTAAAGTACTTCTTGATAGAGTCTATGATGAAAAAGTCTATGAAGGAAAAAAGAACAAAGAAAAAAGTTAATATGAGGGTAAATCTAAAAACCTCAACTGTTTAAAACAATAAAAGTATTCTCGTGGATTACAAAAATGAAATAGCCCATAGTAACAATAGTAACATAGTAACAATAACAAATATTTAATTCAGTGGTGATGTGATTAACCACAGTAAAAATTCTGTAACTCTTTTTCTTGTCTAGCATGTCAGCAATGTCTTTGGAGTATGATATTCCAAGTGTGCATGTGGTAATTAATAGGATTTCCTGAAAAAACATAAACAAAAAAACAAACAAAAGAAACCCCCCAAAAACCAACTAGGAGCAAAATTGTAATTGCCAAACTAGAAAAGGAAAAAATAAAACAAAAACTAACGTGGAAGAAAGCAAAACAGAATAAAAAATAAAACATATGGGGCAAATACATAGTGTTTTAAATCCAACTATATTAGGGATATGTGAATACATTTAATGGTCCACCATTAAAAATGTTTTTAACTGATAAGAGTATCTAGATAATGCTTATAAGAGATATGTATAAAGCATAAGGACTCAAAAATATTGAAATTTAAAATCTGAAAATATCTCCTAGATAAATATTACAAAAAGCTAATCAAGCTGTACTAATATCTTATTTGAGTTTAAGGCAAAAAGTATTCCAAAATTCAATTCACAATGATGAATAAGGTTAACCATCTCACATGCTGGAGATTTTGTTTTTTAAAAAAAATCTTTTAATGTTTATTTTTGAGAGAGAGACAGACAGAGGGCAAATGGGGGAAGGGCAGAGAGAGAGAGGGAGATACAGAATCTGAAGCAGGTTCTAGGCTCTGAGCTGTCAGCACAGAGCCCAATGCTGAGCTTGAACTCACAAACCATGAGATCATGACCTGAGCCAAGGTCGGATGATCAACTGACTGAGCCACCAAGGCACCCTGGAGATTTTGTTTTAAATAGTCACTTATGCACATAGGTAGCAGTTATATACATATTTGTTTTACCATATGTACAAGCACTTTGACAATATGTATGAAGAGCTTTAAAATGACACAGAGAGAGGCTGGGAAAGTGACAAGAGTAGGAAGACACCAGGCTTGCTTCCTCCCATGAATACAACTAGATAACATTCTTATCAGTATAAATAACCCAGAAAGACCTGAAGATTGGCAGAACAAATTCCTTAACAAAAAGTAGAGAAAAGGTCATCCAAGAAGGTAGGAAGGGAGGAGATGTATATTTATAGCATAACAGAACATGGCGATACACAGCATGAAGGGAGGCAGTGGTGTGGAAAAGGGCAAGAAACAGACCACCAAGGGGAGCCCCCAAGGGAGCGCCCACAGTGAAGACAAATCACCATAACATTTGGCTTTAAAACAGAGGAGCCAGGGGCGCCTGGGTGGCTCAGTTAAGAGATGACTCTTGGTGATGTGTGGAGTAGGAAATTGCTGCAGTGAAGGTCTAGGAGGTTTTTTCCTACTTTCTCCTCAAGGGTTTTGATGGTTTCCTATCTCACATTCAAGTCCTTCAGCCATTTTGAGTTAATTTTTGTGTGTGGTGTAAGAAAGTGGTCTAGTTTCATTCTTCTGCATGTTGCTGTCCAGT
>NC_043713.1:38211557-38213578 GCF_006229205.1 Suricata suricatta
GTTGTCTGATTGCTGATGCTAGGACTTCCAGCACTATGTTAAACAGCAGTGGTGAGAGTGGACACCCCTGTCGTGTTCCTGATCCCAGGGGGAAAGCTCTCAGTTTTTCCCCATTAAGGATAATATTGGCTGTGGGCTTTTCATAAACTGATTTTATAATGTTTAGGTAAGTTCCTTCTATTCTGACTTTCTCAAGGGTTTTTATTAGGAAAGGGTGCTGTATTTTGTCAAATGCTTTTTCTGCATCTATCGACAGGATCATATGGTTTTTATCCTTTCTTTTGTTAATGTGATGAATCACGTTGATGGATTTGTGAATATTGAACCAGCCCTGTAACCCAGGAATGAATCCCACTTGATCATGATGGATAAATCTTTTGATATGCTGTTGAATTCGATTTGCTAGTATCTTGTTGAGTATTTTTACATTCATATTCATTAAGGATATTGGTCTGTAGTTCTCTTTTTTGGCTGGGTCCCTGTCTGGTTTGGGTATCAAGGTGATGCTGGCTTTGTAGAATGAGTTTGGAAGCTTTCCTTCTATTTCTATTTTTTGGAATAGTTTGAGAAGAATGGGTATGAGCTCTGCTTTAAATGTCTGGTAGAATTCCCCTGGGAAGCCATCTGGCCCTGGGCTTTTACTCGTTGGGAGATTTTTGATAACGGATTCGATTTCTTCACTGGTTATCGGTCTATTCGTGCTTTCTGTCTCTTCCCATTTGAATTTTGGCAGTGCATGTGCATTTAAGAATTTGTCCATTTCTACTGTGTTGTCCAGTTTGTTGGCATATAATTTTTCATAGTAATCTCTGATGACTGCTTGTATTTCTGAGGGATTGGTTGTAATAGATCCTTTTTCATTCATGATTTTGTCTATCTGGGTGCTCTCTCTTTTCTTTCTGAGGAGTCTGGCTAGAGGTTTATCGATTTTATTTATTTTTTCAAAGAACCAACTCTTGGCTTCATTGATCTGCTCGACTGTTCTTTTGGACTCTATATTGTTTATTTCTGCCTTGATCTTTATTATTTCTTTTCTTCTGCTGGGTTTGGGGTGCTCTTGCTGCTTCCCTTCTAGTTCCAGTAGGTGCTCTGTTAAATTTTGAATTCGCGCATTTTCTAGTTTGTTGAGATTGGCCTGGATTGCAATATAGGACTGCCTTTGCTGCATCCCAGAGCTTTTGGATTGCTGTATTTTTGTTTTCATTAGTTTCCATATATTTTAAATTTCTTCTCTAATGGTCTGACTAACACAATCATCCTTCAGTAGGGTGGTTTTTAACCTCCACATTTTTGGAGGTTTTCCAGACTTTTTCCTGTGGTTCATTTCAAGTTTCATAGCATTGTGATCTGAGAGTGTGTATGGTATGATCTCTATTCGTTTATACTTATGGAGGGCTGCTTTATGCCCCAGTATGTGATCTATCTTGGAGAACGTGCCATGTGCACTCGAAAAGAAGGTGAATTTCCTATCTTCAGGATGCAGAGTTCTAAATATATCTATCAGTTCCATCTGTTCCAATGTGTTGTTCATTTCCATTGTTTCTTTATTGATTTTCTGTATGGTTGATCTATACATTGCTGTCAACGGCAAGGGAAATGAAAGCAAAACTGAACTCTTGGGACTTCATCAAGATAAAAAGCTTCTGCACTGCAAAGGAAACAATCAAGGAAACTAATAGACAACCGACAGAATGGGAAAAGATAGTTGCCAATGACATATCAGATAAAGGGCTAGTATCTAAAATCTTCAAGGAACTCACCAAACTCCACACCCACAAAACAAATAACCCAGTGAAGAAATGGGCAGAAGACATGAACAGACACTTCTCCAAAGAGGACATCCAGATGGCCAACAGGCACATGAAACGATGTTCAACATCACTCATCATCAGGGAAACACAAATCAAAACCACACTGAGATACCACATCACGCCAGTCAGAGTGGCTAAAATGAACACATCAAGAGACTATAGATGCTGGAGAGGGTGTGGAGAGACAGGCACCCTCCTACACTGTTGGTG
>NC_043713.1:38213678-38314321 GCF_006229205.1 Suricata suricatta
CACATCAAGAGACTATAGATGCTGGAGAGGGTGTGGAGAGACAGGCACCCTCCTACACTGTTGGTGGGTTTGTAAACTGGTGCAGCCGTAGCCTAAAGGTCCATCACCTGATGAGTGGATCAAGAAGATGTGGTATATATATACAATGGAGTACTACATGGCAATAAGAAAGAATGAAATATGGCCATTTGTAGGAAAGTGGATGGACCTTGAGGGTGTCATGCTAAGCAAAATAAGTCAGACAGAGAAGGACAGATACCATATGTTTGCACTCATAGGTCTAACAGGACAGCAGGAGAAACCTAATGGGGGACCAGGGGGAGGGGAAGAGGAAAAGAGAGTTGGGAAGAGAGAGGGATGCAAAACTTGAGAGACTATTGAATGGTGAAAATGAACTGAGGGTTGAAGGGAAGGGGGAGGGGGGAAAATAAGTGGTGGTGATGGATGAGGGCACTTATGGGGAAGAGCACTGGGTGTTGTATGGAAACCAATTTGACAATAAAATAAAAAAAAAAAGAGACTGACTCTTGATTTCAGCTCAGGTCATGATCTCACAGTTTATGAGTTCAAACCCTGCATTAGGCTTCATGTTGATGGTGTCTTAGAGCCTGCTTGTGATTCTCTCTCTCCACTCTTTCCCTCTCTCTTCCCCTTCAGCACTCTCTCTTTTTATCTCAAATAAATAAATAAACTTTAAAAAAATACAAGTGGGGCCAAATCCTGTGACTTCTTACAACTGCTGGGATTTAAAGCCTATAATTTTAAAAATCAACAGGCTCTGCTATAGGAGACCCTAGAGGGCAATAGGTCCATGCCCTTAAAGAGACAGCAAGACAGACCACCACCTCAGATACAGTTTGGAAGCAGCAGCTTGAAAAACATCTGGGGCATACAGGAAGGAGGATTATTATTCATCTCATAGCCATGTACCACAAAGGCACAGATTGAAGGAAAACATCTCAGAAACAAAGGAGCCATTCCCCTCCCCTGCCCCTCACCATAAAAACATGGCCACCCGCAGGAATTAACACAGCAACAACATTCCCTTCCTAATTTGTCTACACCAAGTCCTGATTCCCCCTACTTAGATTTTTTATTTTTATGTCTTATTTATTTCTGAGAGACAGAGAGAGACAGCGCGAACAGGGGAGGGTCAGAGAGAGAGGGAGACACAGAATCCGAAGCAGGCTCCAGGCCTTGAGCTAGCTGTCAGCACAGAGCCTGATGAGGGGCTCGAACCCACGAACCGTGAGATCATGACCTGAGCCGAAGCTGGATGCTTAACCGACTGAGCCACTCAGGCGCCCTAAGGAGTCTTACTTATTTTGGTCTGCTTGATCTAGCATTTTCTGACAGAACTATTTTAAAGTCTTATGCTAGTCAATTTATTTTTATAATGCTGTCAGTACTTTATGTATTTCTAGATTATATTAAGTATATATGAGTTTTTAGCTTTTCTGTCTTCATCATGGATTTCCATATGTATGTATTTCTGCATATATACATGCTTTATTTAATTTCTTTAATATTTTACCTTTTTAAAATATATTTTTACTTGGTATTGATATTATGAAAGATTCTCCCTTAGAATTTCACTGGCAGATCTCATTTTATTTAGTTACTTAGACTATTTGTCAAGTTTTGGTTTAGGTTGATTCTTCCTGGTTGCATATAACTGATTTCTGTGCTTTTATGTAAATCTAATCGTTATTTTCTTAATACATGTAGTATACCCCTTTATTTATTTTTCTGTTTGTTTGTTTACTTTTGTGAGGTTTGGCTGGCTTTCTGCTGATGTAGAAAGGTCTTAGCTGAGACAGCTGGGAAACAGATAAGAGTAAACTAGAGCTTTAATAATTCATGGTTTTCGCTTCTACATCTTCTCATCAATTTTTCCTCCTCTTTTTTTTTTTTTTTTACCTTTCCCATCTCTTTGCTACCCATCCTCTGAATCAGAAGTGCTTAGATCTATCATCTGAAATCAAATCGAAGGATGATTATTTTAAATAATTTAGAAATTGCTTTTCTCTCAGGTTTTTACATTGGAAACATAAATACATCTGGTGATTTTTTTTTTTCTCACCATTTACTTCTTGATCCTAAGTGGCACTTTTCAGAAGTTGCTTTGGGATGGGAGAAATTTTAGGAATAGGTAAATTCCATTGATTTACATTATTAAGTCAGAAACTAGTTTACATATAATGTTCAACACAATCTTCCTTTTATTGTAGTAAAATTATCTGTGTTTTACCTCCTAGGAGAGAGCTTGAGAGACTTAATGCTCTAATTAGCCATTTATCTACAGCAGTAGAAAATGTTAATACTGATATTGAGGAGAATGAAGAGGGAGTGACAGAAGTATTAAAGGAAACAAAGACATCAGAAACTGAATTATCTGCTTTAGTAACAAAGGTGAGTTTTCAGTTTTGAAAATAAAAAAAATACTGATTAAGGTTTTGAGCCGTGGCTATTGAAATTTTTGGTCAGTAATTAAATAGCAGTTAGCTATTTATTTTTTTGTCTATATTCGTTTTCTATTACTACGTAAACAAGTACCAGAATTTTAGCAGCTTGAAACAACACCTATTTATTATCTCAGAGTTTCTCTGGGTCATGTCTCAGCTGGTCCCTGTGCTCGAGGTCTTCTAAGAATGAAATCGAGGGAGCAGCCCTCCGTTTCTTTTTGGAGACTCTAGGATGAATCTGCTGTCAGGCTCTTTTCAGGTTTGACAAGACTCTGTTAGTACCCTTGGAACTGAGGTCATTGTTTCCTTGGTGGCTGTCAGCCTGAGGTCATTCTCAGCATTTATTTATTTATTTATTTGCATTTTAGTTAGTTAACATACAGTGCAATACTGGCTTCAGGTGATTCATCACTTAGATGCAGCACTCAGTGCTCATCACAGATAAGGCTGCCTGCATCCTAGGGTGGTGCTTCCCTTCATCATTTGTGTGTGTGTGTGTGTGTGTGTGTGTGTGTGTGTGTGTGTGTGTTTTAGTGTTTATTTAGAGAGAAAGAGAGGCATGTGTACGTGCTAGAGTGGGGGAGGGACAGACAATGAGCAAGAGCGAGAATCCCAAGCAGGTTCCACACTCTGATCACAGAGCCCAGCACAGGGCTCTATCTCACGAATTGTGGTCAACAGTCAGACACTCAACCAACTGAGCCGCACAGATGCCTAGATTCCCTTCATCTTTAAATCAGAAATGGGGGGTTGGGTCCTCTCAGACATAGTGTTACTCTGACTCTCCCTTATGACTCATTTGCCTGCCTTCCTGTTCTTCTATATCTCATTCCCTATAGTAAAAGAAAATAATACTAAAGGGAAATGATAAAATGGTAAAAACAAATAATAGTATAGTACAAGGCAATAATATACAGATTCTATACCAGTTGGTATTCCTACTTTGAGTTAAAACTACATTTTTTTAAATTGCCACTTTCTATTATATATTTCCATTATATTATAGTGTATTCCTATCTATATACTCTTTGTATCTCATTAAGTTTTTTAAATTAATCCATAATTAAGAGTAAGACGAGTCATGTTTTAATGGAATTTTGGAGGACACTTGTATTTCCATTTTGGTGTAAAAGCTGCTTGTAATTTCTCCCATTTGTTGAGTGATTATATTTTGAGTGATTTATAAGAATTTATTGTATGTTATTGATACAAAACTTTATTTTAAAGTTACATTATGTTAAAAGTATTTTTATCCAGTCTTTTCTTTCTTTATGGTAACTTCTGTTGAAGAGAAACTTCGATTTTAATGTAGTAAAAGTTATGAATATTTTCCTTTGACCTTTGTGCTCTTCTGAATTTAAGAATTTTTTCTATTTTGAAATAAAAAAAATATTCTCTGGTATTTTATTCTAAATGTTTTGAAGTTCTGCTTTTCATATTTATGTGATGCTTTTATATTAAATTACATTTAAAATATTCACAACTGATATTACCTCTCCTATCTTTTATTTATAAGTGTGGAAGTAATAAACTATCTAGAATTTTAGAAATGCCCATTTCACTTGCCACATCTGAAGCATAATCAATGCATGAACTTCATATATGGGTATGGTATGAAATTGACTTTCCAATTATATTTTCTTAAATAGAAGACAGGGTGTTTCAGTATAATTTATTATGTTTAATGTGTTCATATTCAGATAGTGCCATCTCTGTCGTATGAGAGGCTTCCATATTGTGGGGCTCTTTTTCCATTCTCCTTTTAATTTGTTTGGTACTTGAGCATCTTTACCTCAATACCTCATGTCTACATCCTAAGCTTCTATAGTGGTTTTGATTATCTACTTCGGTGCATCTTCAGTCTTACGTTCCTTTATGAGTTTTAGGCTGTTCCTGACCTTTGCCCCTTAATATAAGTTTCAGTGTTATCTTATTCATTTCCTTCAGAAGTTTTATTGGAATTATGATTGGAATCATATTCATTTATAGATTATATAATAGAAAAATGAAATTTTTATGATGGGGACACCTAAACATAAACATGATCCGTGTGTCCATTTATTTGGGTAGTTTTTCTCAATTGAAGCTTAACCAGTTTCCTTGGAACTTTGGGAAAAGCAAACTCTCTGAAAATCAGCCTGAGATTAGTTTTTGACTAATTAACCATTATATCACCACTGAATTTTAAAGTTATTTTTTAAAACTACATTTTTAGGGACACCTTGGTGGCTCAGTCAGCTGAGTGTTTGACTTTGGCTCAGGTTATTATCTCACGGTTTGTGAGTTTGAGCCCCGCTTAGAGCTTAGAGCCTGGAGGCTGCTTCAGATTCTGTCTCTAACTGTCTCTGTTCCTCCCACCCAAACACATAGTCTCTCTCTCTCTCTCTCTCTCTCTCTCTCAATATAAATAAACATTAACAAAATAAAAATAAATGTTTAGTGTAATTCTGATTTGTTTCTAAATTCTGTAGTCTATATTTTAGGTATACTTTAAATTTGTGGAGGCTTAATTTTTGTCCTACTACATGAGTAATTTGCAAAAGTATTTTCTAGGAGAAAATCTCTGATAGTTGGATGCAGTTCTGAATAGATTCATTTTGTAAACTGTGCTAAATTCTGTATTAAATCTTTTATATTTCTGATTTATTTCTTTTTTATTAAAAATTGTTATATATTTATTTATTATTGAGAGAGAGACAGAGTGTGAGTGGGGAAGGGGCAGAGAGAGAGGGAGACACAGAATCTGCAGCAGGCTCCAGGCTCTGAGCCGTCAGCACCGAGCCTGACACTGGCCTCAGAACCACAGACTGTGAGATCATGACCTGAGCTGAAGTCAGACGCCTAACCAACTGAGCCACCCAGGCATCCCATTTCTGATTTGTTTTCTGACTGAAATATTTATTTACCGAAAGCTATATTAAATTATTTCAGTATGGTAATGGTTTCTTTCTTATTTTTCTCTTTTTTTGTCATTTTTGTTATATAATTTGTAGCCAAGTTTTTAAATGAAACTAAATCTAGAATGTTCAGAATTCAGTTTTTGCTTTTGATATATTTTATTTTTACATTTTAAGCTATAAATTTTTAGACGTTTTGGAACGTGTATTTCACTTACTGATTTTGAAGCATAATCAACATCTTTAATTAACTTTTTTCTGAGCAGTTTGAGGACTTATGAACATATTTTATAAAGTTAGTAATATATTTCAATTATAGAAATCATTTGGGGATTATCATACTTTCTGGGGAAGATGAGAACATGATGAAGTTTAGATATATTAATTTTTTTCCTACATTTTGCTCATTATAAAAACCTTTAAGCTAGGTTTTCAAAGAGCGCATGTTAAACACTCAATTAAAAGCAATGATGCGCATCACTTCCATTCATTATTTCCTGGTATGCAATTGAAACTTCTAGTTCAAGAGAAAAGTAAAAGATTTGTGCTGCCTAATTGCACATACAACCTAACTGATTTTTTAAGATTTCAAGGCATATCATGCTTCCAATTTAATCTTTACCTCATTATCATATACTTTTCACTAATTTGTGTTGTCACCGTATTTATGAAAACACATTTTTCCTTCTCATTTCTACGAAAAATGGCTTTTCTAAGCCAGAAAACATCCTGAAATTGGTTAAGTACTTTAAAATTATTCTCAAGATTAAATTCTTTTTAATGTAAAAGTACAGGTTTTCTGTAAATTTTCTCATGTTTTCTTTGAAGTCTATTTCGCCCACAATTCAGCATTTTTTGGAACACAATTTCATTATCTGCAACTCTTAGTTTCTTATAATATTAAAGAAACAGCCATCTATATTTCTTTTTATCCAGCCATTTTATTAGATAATAAAAAATGACTTTTAAAGATTTAGAAATCCTCTGTGATTTCCTATTTTATTGAACACAGGTACACTATTGTTGTTTATAAGTCAGTTTGCAGATAAAGGTTGTAAATAAGTGAATTCCTTTTGTATATCTACTTATGTTTTCATTTTTGACTGTTGCTTTTGTTAGTGGAAATTTATTATTTGTTACTACCTTATTGGTCTATATACTATATAGTATAAATACAAATACCAGAAAACTTCCAGAAACTTATACTTTTTGTTTCATACTTTAAAATCTTTTGAATTAAGCGATTTATTTCTTTAAAATAGATAAGCCAATAATTATTAGTATCAATTCACCAAATGGGAAACCAGTCTATGGAGGCAGAGTAAATGTCTCATTCACACAAAGCTGTTAAGTACTAGAGCCAAACTACAATGCGACTTTCTGACATTGTTTCATTATAGAATATTCAGAATAATAATATGTATAAGATGTGATAATATAAGTATATACTGCTAATTTTTCATAGGACTCAAATCTCTTAATATGTATATATTTTATGTGGCATGTGAATAAAATATTTTGTAAATCTATGAAATTGACTACTTTTTCATTGACTTTAAAGAAGTACTTAATGTTATCTAAATGTTGATTTCAGCATATGCTCATTATCATGGTAAAGACTTAAAAAACATACTCAGGTTGTAAAAATTCTTTGCTAGGAATAGATATTGCTTTGTGAGCAATCTGTGAAGATTTTTAAGAGTTTTTTAGTTGACCTCTTGAAATGATGTATTATATTAATATTAAACCTTTTTTAAATTCCTGGGATGACTTTGCTTGGTTATGGTTTATTGTTCCTCTCGTTTACTGCTGACTTTGATTTGCAGGTATTTTATTTAAGATGTTGCATCCAAATCCATAAGTTAGTCTGTATTCCAGTGATCTTAATTTGTGCTCTATTTGATAGATTTTCTTATCAGGATTATGCTATCTTGAAAACATGAATTGTGAAGCCTTCTTCCTTCCTTATTACCTAAAAAATTAATATATACTTAAATAAATTTTTCTTGAAAGTTTAACGAAGCACGTTAGTGAAACTATAACTGGTGCTTTTACATTTTTAAATAATTTGAATGATTCTTTTACTTCTCATGGACAGTTGCTTTATTTCATCACGTGATTGATCTTATCAGGCTATATATTTCTTCTTTAGGTTAGTTTGCAATTTTTAATGGCCCTAGAAATAATCCAAGTGAATGAAGATTTTGAAATTATTATCATAATATGATATAGACTTCTCTGTTATACTTTTATTTATCTTTTTTTCCTAACTGTATATGTATTTTTCACTTTTTAAATTAGATTTTCAAATTTTTAAAAGTGGAATTAAAAAAAATAAGAGGCAGACCTTAGAGTGAATAATTCAATTTCCAACTTCTAAAACGTTAATGTATACTTTTATAATTATGATTTATTTTCTTATTATTTCTTTAGACATATTCTGTTCCCTTTTACTTTTTACATCCCTGTTTTGAATGCTTGATGTTTTGTTTTTAAATCTTTCCCTAAGAGCTACAGTTGCATCTTGTTACACTTTGAAGCAAACCTTCTTGAAAAGAGTTTCTGCAGTCGCTGTCTCAGATTTTTCTCCTTGAATTCCCACTTAAGATAATTTCCAGTCAGGCTTTCACCACCACAGTACACTGAAATTGTTAGTGAGGTCTCCTGTTTTCTTCCTTACAACCCTCATGAAATCTGGCAGGATTCATTATACAAACTATAATCTAAAACTATTTTAAGGCACTTCTTGAATGGCACAAATACTTATTGTTCATACCTCAAAGTTTAGAATATACTCATGTGAGTAGAAGAAAATATCGATATGACATCACCATCCAGATGAGGTCACTGTTTTAATTTTGTGCATAAACAGGCTTCGTGCCCTATTTAAAAACTACCTTATCAGATGCATACAGTAATTGATAACGTGTTTCTCCTTATATAGAAATATACTCAAAATCGTCATATTTCACAACGTCATTTTAATGATTGAGAGTTTCTTAGACCTTTATTATTGGGCATTTAGGATGTTTTCAGTATTATAACCAAAGCTATGATAAGTATCTCTAAAATTTAAATATTAACATAACTACTCATTTTAACAAAATAATATGATTGAAAAATAATAAATGTTGAATTATGGTATAAGAAGTTCAAGCAAGATTCATAGGCCTTTTTTTCTGAGAGGGCTCAAATGACTTGGCATGCCTTTTTACATTTTCCAAAATTAGCTCACTTTTATAACAGTATTTCCATTAATCGAATTTCTTGGCTTTCATATCATTAATCCTGCAGTTACTGTTACTGTCACAGGAACTTGCATGACAGATGCTCACAGCTTAAGATCTGGGTTTATACTATTCTTACTTTTTACCCAATGTTAAAACTTTAAATGTTTGATATTCTACATTGTTTCTTTAAATCTAAGATAATTTTTGAACATCACTTTAAACATAAACCACCTCTCAGAGCAGCAGTACACATTCTGTGATATTTTTGCTGGGTTCAGAGAGAGGAGAACAAAGTACTAAGGGCTTTATACCCAGTATGCTTAGAGTTAGGCGGGCTTAAACATTGTCCTGGACGTCTGATTTTGTTTTACTTAGCCGTGTATATAGTGTAAGTAAAGGGTAAAGGAGTCCTACTTTATAACACCTAATCTTTCTAGATGTTAAGAAGGTTGCCAGTGTATGGAAAAGTAGCTAGTAAACAAATACATCGTATACACCTTGTGTTTAAATTCATAGGGAAGACTGTTCTGAAAACAACTAGTGGAAGTGAAATCGTTAAATCCCGTCTAAGCAGTACAGGTGCTCATCTTTTCTCCTGGGTTGACAGAGGTGGGAGGAAGGGCTCTAGGCCAGAATGTCCCTTCAATGTTCCTATTTAAATGTGGGCAAACTTGAAATAAATCCTTACTTGAAACATCTAGTCTCTAGATGTTTAGGAGTGCACAGCATGTTCAAGGTAGAGAGTTAAAGTCACACCCTTTAAGAATTCTGTTAATTCATAAGAATGGTTGTATTTGGGGAATGGGATTGTTAAACTTGATGTTTTGGAGAGAGTATGCTGACTGTTCACTGGTGGCATGGGGACCAGGGCGGGCAAGGAAGTGAGGAGGGTTCTGTGCCATGAGTGTTTAGAGGAGTTCAGATGGTCTAACCATTGTTCTCTGTGTGTGCGTTCTAGTTAATATTGCTGTGTAGTAAAGGATAAGCAAGTCCTAATGCCCAAAGTATATTAAAAGTAGAGGCAGTAAAATCATCTCCTTTTGAAAGTTTTTAGGAAGGACTGTTCTGGGAGTGTGTGTTAATCCACCTCGTGGAGCGAGATGTAGTCCTGTACTTAGTCATGGAAATGGCAGAGGGGGCAGAGGGTGAAAGGGAAGGACTTTTGCTAGTATCTCCATATCTAACAGTTTTAGGTTATAAATGTGTGTTTTTGTCAAGTATCTGTGTTTTTTGTGGCCAAAGTTCATTATTTTGTAACATCTGAGTTCTTTGGATGTCCTTAGGTGCAATGCATGATAAAAGGTACAGCTAGTGAAGTAGCCAATTTACAAGTTTCGTTTAGTTATAGTTGAAGGAAGGAAGCATCTTAGACAGGTAATTGTTAAGCTGTCTCTGAGAAATGTACATCAGGACTTACTCATTAGGCTGGCAGCAAAGGGGCAGAAGGAAGTATAGAGGGAGAGATGTGGGCAGATGTGTTCATATTTACATTTTAATGATAACAGTTAATGTTTGTGCATCTGTTTTGTCTAGACTCTGGGAATGCATTGTGATTCAGTGGAAATATGTTTTCTTGCTAATATTTGAATATTATAGATTGGATAATGAATTATTTTAGAAGCATTATACTTGGTGTGTTAGTACTTTATGTTTAATGTTTTAATTGAACATTAAGAGAATGTAGTATTTTATTTTATTGGAATGCGGTATTTTAATTGCAACATTGCCAATATTATTATCCAGAAGGCTGTTATCATTTTTGTCTTTTAGGAAATTTTTGTTGCCATGAAAGGCAGGATTACAATATTTTTCCTTTCAATTGAGTTAGTGTAGTGTATTTCTGGTTATCAAAATATTCATAGTTTGGGGACTTTGAAATGGCAGATATTTATGGTATGTTACGAAGCATGATATATAACTCTATGATTTTAATTACATAAAGGGGCAGGGCGGGGGGAGAATCCCAAGCAGGTTCCACGCTGTTGGTGCAGAGAGACTAATGTGGGGCTCGATCCCAGGAACCATGAGATCATGACATTAACCTAAATCAGAGTCAGCCTTAATCAACTGAGCCACCCAAGTGCTCATAAATAATTTAAAAATTATTTATGTTAGTTTTATGTTGTTTGTTTTAGATTTCCAAAGGTGCTATTATTTTAATTGCAAATAGAGATATTATTAGTACTTCAGTAGTTTTATGTCTTTTAGTTGTTTCTCTGATCTGATCACATTGGGTAATACATCCAAATAATGTTAAATGGTAGTAGAGATCACTGGCATATTTGCTATGTTCTTCTCTTAATAGGATTTGTTCTAGTTTCTTCCATTAAATAAGAGTCTGACTTTAGGATTCAATATGTGTTTTATTTATCATGTTAAGAAAATATCAGTTTCAATTTATTGAGCATTTTTTTAAATTGGTAATGGGTTTTGAATTCTGTCAATAGTCATTTTTGTATCTAGGGAGATGCTCATGTAATATTTTCTCTTATACCTACACATTCATTTATATTGATGGGTTTCCTAGTGTTGAACATTGACTTATTATAATAAATATTATTTGGTTGTGGTACCTTTCATCCTTTCTTATGCACATTCCAGTTTTCTTTTTTGCCCTCACCATTCAACCAGAATATCTCTGACTTAGGTCAATAGTGACTTCCAGATGTTTCTAATCTAAACCTATTCACTGTTTCTTTGCCTTATTTTAATTGTATATAGCACTTTGCCAAGTTGACTATACCCTTATCTCTGGAAAAGTTTTTTCTTGGCTTCTAACACACACTTTTCTTGTTTCTTCTTACTCTTTTGGAAGATTGTCTTCAGTTTTCTTCACTGGTTTCACCATATTTCCCCAGTCTCCACAAACATTTGAGAACACTGTATCTGACCAGTTCAATCTCCACATAGATGTCTATTTGGTATCTCAGGCTTCCCTCTTCCAAAACCGAACTTTAGATATTCACTGTCTCTATAAACCTGAAGTCCTCCCTATTCCAGTTTATGACATTCAATCCTTTTCATCTTTGAGACCAAGGCAGTTGAAAAATACATTGGAATTATGTATTAATTTATGTTGGAAATTGCTAGGCAACAAACTCCTATGTTCAGTGTTAGTAGATGATGCCAAAACATTTTTCCAAGATGGTTCAATACACATTTTTCTCTCAAACCATCACGTACGAGTGTTCCAGCCTCAGAGTAATACCGTCATCTCATATTGTCTTTTATTTATTTTTAATTATAATTCTTTAGGAAGATTTATTCCTGTGGTTTTAAATTTTCTTTTCTCTGATGATTGATAAGGTTGAGAACGTTTAAAGTGCTTTATTTAGAATGTTGTTTTAGAGATTGTCACACAGAATCAGAATCAGACTCAGACTTCCGTTCCGTATCCCAGTGGGGACCTGAACATTACACCCTTCTGAGATTCAGTCTTCTCATTTGAACTAGATGCGTGTTAATTTAATATGCTAATAATCTGCAAAACAGGGATTTAGGGGTTAATGCATTTACTAAAGGCGAATATGTATATAAAGGATGTCATATTCATTTAGAAAAACATTTTATCCTTAACATGATTTTAATATTTAAGTACTTATTATATTTTATTTTCAAATTTAATCTTTCATTCAATATGTATGTCTAAAACATTGCCAATTATGAATCTTTTCTATTACAAACTGGTTACTTAAAATGTTGTTTATATTCTCTTTTCAGTGATAGAGTTATCAGAATATGTTTTCCCACCTCAGTGTTTTTATTATTTTTTTTTACAACTATCCTCGGTAATTTTCATTCTATTGACTCACCCAATTTATAAAACAGTGAGATGGTGTAGACTAAGTGCTTCTTTTCTTGTTAAATTCCCCCTTAATGTTATTCAGTAACATCTTCACTGAGGCTAATGGTATAAATAAAAGATACAAAGGTTTAGCTATTTATTTTAACACATATTTTCTTCTCATGAGATTTTCTGATCTCACATGAAGTAGCCTATCTTACCAACACAATGTGTCACTTTGCCACATTTTTTCTATGCTCCTATAAATACAAGATTATATATATATATATATATATATATATATGATTTTTATTTTTAATCATAAACGTGTTTTCCCTAAGTACACATTTCATAAAGTTGCTTTTTTACCTAAAAATACATTGTGATATTCCTAAAGGTTATTAGATAGAAGTCTAATGTACTTTTTTGATGGTACAAATATTGCCCACTATAAATTGCCATCATACCAGTCAGAGTACAGTGCAGAAAACAGAAATCCCTCTGTTTTAGGCAGAAAGGGATTTAGAGGGTTCATCAAGTGTGCAAAAGTAGCAGAGAGAGAGAGCTGTAGGCATGACTTCCAGGGGGGTTTCCTAGATTGACTCATATACAGACGATGACATCGGGGGCCGCCTCTGGACCTGTGCTGAGCACATGCCTGCTCCTTGGATCGGAAAGCTGGAGACATAGAAGCTGTAGCCACTGCTGCTGCTGCCACGGCGCCTCAGTACCCGCATCTGGTAGATGGCCACTCAACTACACAATATTCAACTGTACGATATTCACATCTCCATGAGCTTATTTGTCAATAGAAAACAAACAAAACAAAACAAAGATTAAAACAACAACAGCAGGGGCGCCTGGATGGCTCAGTCGGTTAAGCCTCCGACTTCGGCTCAGGTCAGATCTCACGTTCGTGGGTTCGAGCCCCGCGTCAGGCTTTGTGCTGACAGCTAGCTCAGAGCCTGGAGCCTGCTTCCGGTTCTGTGTCTCCCTCTCTCTCTGACCCTGCCCCTCTCATGCTCTGTCTCTCTCTGTATCAAAAATAAATAAAACGTTAAAAAAAAATTTAAAACAACAACAGCAACCAATAATCAGGAGGATGCCTTTTACCTCAGTTCTACTTTCCATAATATGCATGACTGTTTTCTCCTATTGGTTGAAACTAATTTGCATCCTGAACACTTTCACAAATAAAAATAGAAACTGCCTTTCTTCCTGCCTGGCTGCCTCCCTGGCTTCCTTTCTCTTCTTTTTCTGTCCTGGGCTCTGATACAAAAGAAAGAACATTAGAAGGAAGTTGCAAAAAAGGTTCACTGAGCCATTAATTAAACTTTATTAACCTCAAATAACTTAGTGAATTACTTAGCTTTTGAATAAATTCAGAATGAATACACTTATTAACCACTACTAACAATATTAAAATTAATAACTTTATATATTGTTTTATCTTGGTTCTTTGTATGTGATAGATTCTCAAAAGTTGGATTGTTGTGTCAGAACTATTTTTTAAGGTACATATTACTGAAATATGTTCAAAAAAGCTTTGTATATTTGTACATATGTGTGTGTGTATGAGCAATACAAATGTTTGATTTCTCACTTTTCCCAACATTGTGGCTATTTTAAAATTATACCAACTTAATTGTTGGTTGAAGAAGTGTTGGATTAATTTTCATTTTCCTTCCTTCCATTCAAATTTCCTCTTCTTTTTTTTTTAACATATAAAGATTACTATTTGTGACATACTACATGATTTTAGATATTCCAATGATGAACATTTTCAAGTTATGTGTTTATTATAATTTATATTAGGAAAACAATTAACACACAATGATATGTTTGATTGCATGGATTTTATTGCTTAGGGCAGGGCTAAAGTAATAGAATAGTACTTCTTAAAAATTGCTGATTGTAAGCATTATACATAAAGTACTTAAAGTGTGCTCATGAATGTTTTATAACCTCATTTCCTAAGTTTCCAACAAAAAACTATCAGTCACATGGTAGTACAGGTTATTAATTTTGACCTTAAGCACTGAATTTTCATGTTAATTTTTATTCTTTTTATTGGAAAACACACTGAAAAATCTATTTGATAATTGTTTGGTATATGAAATATATATGATTTTTAGGATTCAGAACTACCAGTGACCTGGAAAGTATATTATAAACTGGTTTGGGATCTATTTATGATGTTTGTACTTCTGTAGATTCAGTACTAGAATCTTCATGTGTAGAAGTAAAGACGCTAGTGAAGAATGTGATAGAATCTGTTACATGTCTTTAGATAGGTATGAAGACCAAATGAAAGTACTTCCTAAAATTTCTTTACTAACGTTGCAAAAGTACAAGCAGCAAAGAAAGATTATTGTGGGATGAATTGGAATTTTATTAGAATTTTGGAATTTATGAACTAGTGAAGAAAACAAATCTACATTATTATGTGTTCTAAGATTAGTTACAATGGTCACAATTATTAAACCATCCACAGTTGTCATGTTGAAGCACAAAAAGTATTTTATAAAGCCTATCAGAATTTGAAAATGGAAGGACATGCCAGCGTGGGTGCAGACTGACACAGAATGGAAATGCTGAGACTTTAGAATTATGTTTTTAGCATTACAATTAACTTCACAGTCCAGATCTGCTGAAGCAGTTAGCAAGACATTTATCAAGCCTGCTACCAAGGAGATGGTGACAGGAAGATTCAGGGATATAACACACAAAATGATTCATTAAATGCCCTTGTCAAACAGTCTCTTACTTATAGGGATAACCAAACATGTAAAGAAGTAATTATTATTTCTAGTGTAAAAGTTGTTATAATCCACTACAAAGCAAAAAATTCATTTATACTGGGAATTCTTTGCTAATGTGTGCCAATAAAAAAGATTTAAACTTATTGACAGCTTCCTCAGAAATAGGAGTTAAGTCCTGGAATCCATGTTTTTGATTAAGCACATCTGATATAAATGTCATACCCAGATAAAAGAAAATAATTCATTACATATATTCAAACAGTTGCCAAGACAAGCAAATCTACCCACTATTAGATTCATAGGGAAGCCATTGCAAAATGATGCAAGGATTTTTAACAGAAGTATTTCATGAATGAATTTTTCATTAAGTTAGTTGAAACCACCAATACTCATATGTGCTCTCAGATTTGTAAATGGATATCAACCATTATTCTTTAATATGTGCTTTAAAAAAAACTCGCTATTTATAAAAAGAGGTTCAGGTATCCCTCAGTGAAAAACTTGGGATTCTAGATGACTTTTATGAATAAGAACTACTTTGAAAATTAGAATATTTTACAAACGATATTTTTGTTTTCACTCACAAACCTCAAATGTCCTAATACAAATCTAATACGTGTTCAACATTGAAGAAAAAATAAATCCAGCAAAACTGAAGCCACAGAATATACCTTTTAATCATGTCAAGGAGGATGTGTCTCATTGAGTGATTTGTTTACAACTTTATCTGAGGAATACATTCAAAATATGTTGTGCTGTCTAAAAAGCTTGACTTTTCAGTATTTTCAGAATTTACTTCCCAAACCATGATAATAAGAGTAAGAAAGCTTGTACATCACTTAGTAACAGAACAGTTTCTGAAAAACAATTCTGGAAGATATTTCAAAGGATTCTTGAAGCTAAAAATTATAAAAAACTTATTTTTATTTGGATTAGAAATACACTGTCGAGTTATCTGGGAAATTTATTAAGTATGCAGTTAAATCATAATTCATTTAACTTCTCATATTAAACTTACAACATCAATCCAAGTATTGCTTTAATTACTGATCATAATTCTAAGAGAAATGTATTTAGTATTTTTTTGGTAAATTGAATACATTTACTACTACTTTTATTTTAATATTGCTTATTTCATAAATTATTTTTATTTTAAAGTTGCTTTCCTTTATGGCATACAATATTGCATTTTTAACTTATAATAACAGTAGTTTCTTTTTTGACATAATTATTTAAATGAACATAGGAATTTCTCTGAAAATTATTAAATGCCTACTATTACAGATGATATGATATTTAATATGAATAAAATTAAAAAGTGTTCTGAAATGGTTTGGGAAACAACATCCTATTGAATTATTTCCTTTGTCATTAATTGTTAGATCTCTTGCCTCTTAAGGATGTTTTTTTCCTAAAATTGTATAATTTAATGATTTTTAGTATATTGGCAAGTTGATGCAACTATATTTTGAGTTAATAGTATATTTGAGATAATAGTATTATAATAGTGTATTATATTAAAAATTTCATGGCTTATTCCTTTCATGTGGGTCTTGACTGAAGCTTTAAATAAGTATTTGTGTTTGCTTTATATAGGTCTTCCCTTTTGTGTTTAATTTATTCCCAACACTTTATATTTTTTGACTGAAGTTTTTAAGTATTGTCACTGTGTTTATAAACAGATTTTTACTGTTCATGCTTATATACATCCATTCTACAAAAACATTTATTACAGTTTTGAATAAAAACCTCTTTTTTCTGTGTTCAATCATATTCTCTAAAGTTGAAGATCTATTATCTATTCATAATCAGCATTATAAAATAAGTTTTATTATCCAGTTGCTTTTAGCTAAATGTATATAAAACATGGTTAATAATGGTGATAAGAGATAATCTAGAGTCATTCTTGAGTTCACTGGGCATATATTCAGCATTTTATGATTTATTTTGATGTTTGCTGTTCTTTATATTTTATTTGTGTAGTTTTTTCTTGTACTAGTTTAAACTTTTAGAAACTAGATAATGAGTTTATCACAGCTATTGTCTGGAGTATTGACCATATTTATGTTATTTTTTCCTTTAATTTGTTAATCTGATGAATTATGATTTAAGTTTTCTAATTTTTATCAACTTATAACTAGAATATATTCTGTTTTTCATGATTAATTATTTGAGCACTGTTAAAATTGATTTTCTATATACTGTTCAAAATCTTGCATCAATTTTCATAAATGACAACCACTTATGGTGTTATTTTCACAAATTTAATCAACATTTATTAAGTTATGATACCTACATAATTTGAAATATATCTTACTTTACAAATAAATGGGAACCTTTATAAATCATTTATTTTTTTCTGTTAATTTTTTCTTAGCTAGATGATTTGAAAAAAGTATATGATCAATTGTTGCGGAAGAAAATAAGTTATGAGAAGGAATATCTGGGAGCACTTAATAATTATTATGCAACAGTAAGTTGACCTTTTTCTACTTCCCCTGAGGGCCTTATTTTCTTTTTTTCTCTATTTATTTATTTTATTTATTTTTTAAATAGTTTATTGTCAAATTGGTTTCCATACAACACCCAGTGCTCTTCCCCACAAGTGCCCTCCTCCATCACCACCACCTCTTTTCCCCCCTCCCCCTTCCCCTTCAACCCTCAGTTCATTTTCACCATTCAATAGTCTCTGAAGTTTTGCATCCCTTTCTCTCCCCAACTCTCTTTTCCTCTTCCCCTCCCCCTGGTCCTCCATTAGGTTTCTCCTGTTGTCCTGTTAGACCTATGAGTGCAAACATATGGTATCTGTCCTTCTCTGCCTGACTTATTTTGCTTAGCATGACACCCTCAAGGTCCATCCACTTTCCTACAAATGTAGGGCCTTATTTTCTACTCCTAAATATTAACTCCTGCAACTATAAGTAATGTCATTATTACACTTTTTTTTCTTTTTGAGATACTTAACATGTATAAATGATTCTCTTATTCTTATCTTAAAGAAACAAACATGGGATATTGAGCTTTCTAATATTGCCAAAGACTTTTCAGATATTTCAGTTGCATGTGCTCGTTTGGAAGAAGAAAACAGAAAGCTCAAAATTGATATTGAAACCATAACAGGTCTTATTAATGACAGGTAATTCTGCAAATATAATTGTTATTTTTATATAATATATTGAATATGTTAAATATAATACACCTCCTCATTTTATATTCCTACATTTCTGGGGTGGTATGGTGGTGTTTGTGTTTATCATTAGCTTAAATGTTGTTTATTTCTATTCTAAATGTTGCTCTTTAAAGCACTCTGAATCCCTTTAGAGACACCAAATAGTGAAAAAAAATGATCCTACAAGGACTTTGTGGTCACTCATATCATTTCCTTTTGACATATCCTCTTATACTCAAGGACACTTTAAAATTACAGTAGGCTTAATTAAGCTCCTGCTGTCTTTCACTCAACCCTCAATTCTTCCCAGCAACTACTAGTTTTCTTAACTCAGAAACCTACAGGTTTTCTTGCTGTCCTTTTCTATCTCAACCGTCATATTCAACATAGTAAGAAGAAATGTACCACATGCTAAATATCTTTTTATCTGTTGCATTGCCCCATCAGCACCCTGGAACAAGCTATTATTATGTCTATCTAGCAAGAGTTTATAGTGACTTCCAAAGCTAGTTTACGTGCAGTCATTATGCTCCTTTTCTAATTCATTATCTACAGTGTGGTGGGTTCGTTGTTTTTTCTTTTTTTAACTTTTGACATAAGTATGATCCCTTCTTCTCCATGCCTACATTAATTTTAACAGGAATGAAAGGAAAAACTTCTCCTTAACATCTCCTACAAGGACCCCTGAATAGGCAGAGGTACCTGCCTCTGCGGCCTCATATCACATTTGGTTCCAATACAGTGGCCTTACTTCGTCTTCTGTTTGCCACATTTCCCAGCCCATATGGCATTTTTATGCTATTTCCTTTTCCTATAATATTTTTCCTGTCCCTTCTACCTGGCAAATTACTGTTTATCCTTAAGACAGTTTCGGAGTGAGTTCTGAGAGGCTTTTTCATTGCGTGTTGAGTGAAATCCAATCATATGTATGTATATGGCACACATACTTTTCTTTTTCAGATCTCTTACCATATTTGCAATATTGTGTGTGCACATATTTGACTCTTGTTTGTCTCCCTCAAAAAATGTGAAGATCTCTGAGGGCAGACATAGGTCATGTCTGTATTTTCTTCACCACTGAATCTGCATCGTCAAGCATGGCAAATGACATATACTCTACTATCCAAAGTTAATTATTGAAGAGAAAGAAGGGGGGGGAAGGGAAAGGGATAATGATGATCTTTGATGATTGTATAGTAAGATTGTTAAAATTTCTTAATGATCATTTTATCTTTGGAAATGCTAGAATGAAACTATAAGATTTATCTATGTTTTGCAAATACTTTTTTAAAGAGGGCAAAAGGAATATTGTTTTCCAAAAGATAATTTAAAATTGTACTTGTTAAAATTCCTATATTTTATTAAGAGAGCTAGAGAAGAAAAAAAACTGAAGCTAATGAGAAGACCCTTCTGGAAGAACGGGAATGTGAGGGTTGGCATTTATTAGATTATCTTGTAGTAACAAGCAACCATTCTATCTTAGTGGTGTACAAGTAGAAAGGTTTATTTCTCACTTGCATTGCAACTTAACTGTGACTGTGTTTCATGTTATTTCTACTTGGATTCAGGGTGAAGGATCAGATCCTTCTAGGGCACGTTGCTCTGGTAAGCACAGATTCATTAGTGAGATCACTTGATGGCCCTTACAGCTCCTACTGGAAGATGATAAGCATTTCTTCTGCTCACACTCAATTGAACAAAGCAAGTCATATGGCCAAGCCTGATGTCAACAGGGTGGGAATTTTAATCCTCTTAAAAAGAGAGATAGTACATAACTGAGAATACTGATACAATCTATCACATGTTGTGGGCATGTAGCCTTGTTTACTGTAAAGGATTTCCAGTGTATGCACTTTGCTTGTCCAGTTTATACTTTAAATATCACTTAATTGCTTAACTTTTCTTTAAAGTTTTTACATGAAATTAAAAAAATAAATGGATGATTTTAACAGTAGATCAGTCAACAAAGAATTAGTGAAAGATTATTGAAAGAGGTTAAGAGATATACAGATAGGAGTCAGGCCTACCACATATTTACGTGGATGTTCTACAAGAAGAGAAGATATAAAAGGACAGCAATAATATTGAGGAGATAATAGCACTTCATATATGGCAAACATTTCTTACGTTCTTGTGTTTAACTGGTGAGTCTCTCACTCTTAATAGATGATAGGCAGGTAGGTAGGTAAATAGCTAGCTAGCAAGGTAGATAGACAGATGCAGAAATAATTATTCATATCCAAATTTTACTTGCTGTCACAGACCATGAGTCTGGAGTACTCTCTCGTCCAGAAAGAGAGCAGACACAGAGAGAGGCTAATGTCCAGGAGCAGACAAAGCCTCAACAGCTTTTTCATCTCCATATTTATTGAGCTCACAAGATATTACCCATGTGGTGAATGTGAAGAAAACAAGGTCTTACACACATGACAAAAGTGAAGAAAACAATCATAGTACTCATTAACTCGTGTGTGTATGGGAGGGGGGTGGACAGTGGAGTTTGTGACCAAAGTAAAGTAGTATATTGGTGTCAGATGGAAAGTAATTTCCTGCTGGTGATATAACAAGTTACTTGTGATCCATTACGATATCTCGCTACCTAACCTTGGGGGCTTTTGCCGAGTGGTAGCTTTCAGCCCTAAGCTTTTTTCTTACCCATTTATGTAAGTAGAACCAATATCCCCACAATTTGCTTTACTTCCAAATCTTATAAGTAATTTTACAGTTCCCTATTTGATATAGATATTTACAGCTTTTACTTATTCAACATAGTATGAGTAGTTATTTTAGTTATTATTTATCTAAATCTAATATTTATATATCTGCAGCCTTTTTTCTTAATATCTGTAATCTATTTTTGCATCTTATTCTCCTAGCTCATGCTTCTGCTATCTTTTTTCCTTGTGCTCTTGGTTATTTTTATTGTGTGTTGTCCACTTTCTTCTGGAAACAATTTGTGGAAAATCTTTGAGTCGTAAGATAAAATGAGTTAATCATTTGCAATCTTATCTTTATGAGAGGGATTCTTTTTTTCAATTTTGTCTTTGGATATGCCCAAGACTTTTTTCATTTCCCAAAACTTCATTTTGCCAAAATTTCCAGTGCTTTCAAAGCAAAAGAATCTTGTATAATATTTAAAAACATTTTTTTAACATTTATTAGTTTTTAAGAGTTAGAGCACAAGCAGGAAAGGGGCAGAGAGAGAGGGAGACACAGAATCTGAAGCAGGGTCCAGGCTCTGAGCTGTCAGCACAGAGCCTGATGCAGGGCTTGAACTCACGAACTGCGAGATCATGACCTGAGCTGAGGTCAGTTGCTCAACCAACTGAGCCACCCAGGTACCTCTGATCTATTTGCACTCTGGTTATAATGTGTATTTGTTGTAGAAAAGAAAATACAAAAAAGTGTAGAAACAAATTGAAAACCTAAAATCATTTTAGTAAATAGAGAAAATATTAATATATTACTGATTTTTATCCATAATGACACTAATTTTATGTCCTTCTATTTCCTATATAATAGAATTTTTATTACATTATTATACAGATCTCAAATACATTATTTGAGTATTTGTAAAAAAAAAGTCTATTATATAAGTGTGTCATGATTTTTTTCATAATTACTCTGATATTTACATTTAGGCTGTTTTTCTTTTCATAACATATATAGTGTGCCAATTTTTTTCTTAGCTTTTTAAAATTTAAAATAGATTTATAGAAGTAGATTGGCTATAATGCTTTTAAATTCCTAATGCCTTTAAAGAAACAAAATAAATTTCTAGTACCTTTCTAACCCTACTTTCCACCTGTTCTGTGATGGACTTGTGCTAACGTTTAGCGCTGTGTTTTTTAAAAAAATCTATTCCAACTTGATAAGTGAAAAAAATATGTTCTCAATATTGTTTCAAACTCCTATTTCTTTGATCACTAGTGAAGTGGAATATTTATACATCCTTTATTGAATTCTGCTTTTTCTAGAGAATTCTTATGTGCTTCCAAGAAAGAAATAAAGAACTTAGGATCCTGAGAAGCAAAGTGCTTTGTATAAGTTCCCACAGCTTAATACCACTGGCATTTGAGACTTGATTTTCTATATATGCAGGTTCAGAATTTTTCACCCTCTCATTGTTTTGCAACTTAATCTGATTTCAATTTAACTGATGTTTAGTGAATATTCAAATATGCTTGACGTATTACTCCAATAATAACAATCTCAAATAGTAGTCTTAATATTGAAATGGCAGTTATCTTAGGGTACAGGTAAGATTGTGGTGAGTTCACAGAGAGCAGCACTTTGACTTTGTAGCTAGAGCTTAGAGCAAGTGCTTGATCTGACTTGTCGGTCCTTCTCTGTGTGCATGTGTGCATGTGTGCATGTAAACACATGTTTTTATGTGGCAGGCAGGTTGGGACAAACACTGAGGGTAGGGAACTAAGTGTTAGATAATGACTCATTCCAAAGGATTTAGACTCTGCTAGGACTGGGGAAACCCACTAAAGAGCTGTATGGTCAGATTTCTCTTTTACAGAGCTCACTTTGAAGTGGCAGTTGAATGAGTTAACGTGTGAATAACTGGCTTGATGGTACCAGACACTAACATGAGAACTACACAGACAGAAAACAGAAAGGTCGGAGAGGGATGTTGATGTGTTTGGTTTGGAATTCTGTATGGCATGATTCATGTGTAAGTGTATAGACATCACTTTGATGTATAGGTCTGAAATTGAGGGAAGATGTTCATGGAGACGGAAGTTACGTGTTAAATTGTGAAGTGCTTTAAATTGACAAGAAAATATTTTTATGTCTACCACTTCATTTACTCCTTGGAAATTAGAATTTTTATGAGGTAGCAATTTTGTGGGATAAATTATAAAACCAAGTTATGTATCAGTATAAAGTAGAGTTTCCTCAATATCTGGAATAGGGCAGAATCCAGAAATATTAAGGGCCTCTATAGACTCTTACCCACTAACAAAAACTACTTTGTCATTAATTAGAAAATAAAATCTAAAGTCAACAAAAATGAAAAAAAAGCCACGAAATATTATTGGTATTTATTAAAATTTATTTTATTATTTATTTTTAAAACTATTTTACATATTTATTGAAGTATAATTGAGAAATATAATGTGTATATATTTAAGATGTGTACATATTTAACAAAATGATAGATTTTTATTAAAAATTTTTTAACATTTATTAATTTTTGAGAGAGAGAGAGAGAGAGCCAGAGTGTGAGCAGGAGAGGGGCAGAGAGAGAGGGAGACACAGAGTTTGAAGCAGGCTCCAGGCTCCAAGCTATCAGCACAGAGCCCGATGCAGGGCTCAGACCCACAAACTGTGAGATCATGACCTGAAGTTGGACACTTAACCAATCGAGTCACCTCGATGCCCCCCAATGATAGATTTTTAAATTAAGACTTTATTTTTTTAAGAGCAGATAGAGTCACAGGAATATTGAGGAGAAGACAGAGATTTCTCATATACCCCTTGTCTCTACACAGGCATGGCCTCCCCCATTATCCACATCCCAGTGGTACATTTAGCACAACTGATGAGCCTCCACTGACAGAACATAATTACCCAAAGTCCATAATTTACATCAGGGTTAACTCTTGATGTGGTACTTTCTAGGGTAATAAACAATGACATGTACCAACCATGATGGTATTATACAGAGAATTTTCATTGTCCTAAAGTCCTCTATGATCTGTCTATTCATTCTTCCATGCCTCCCATCCAAACTGTGACAGCCGCCAAGTTTTTATGGTCTCCATAGTTTTTCCTTCTTTCAGACTATCATATAGTTGTAATCATATAGTATGTAGCCTTTTCAATTAGATTCTTTCACTAATATCCATTTAAAGTTTCTTCATGTCATTTATGGCTTATTTTTTATAGCACTGAATAATATTCTATATCCGGGTATACCATAGTTTATTAAAGCACCCATCTACTGAAGAGCATCTTGGTTGCTTCCAAGTTTTGGCAATTATAAATAAAGCCACTATAAATATTGTGTGTAGGTTTTTGTGTGGACAAAAGTCTTCAACTCCTTTGGGTAAATACCAGCAAACCCAACTGCTGAATCATATAAGAATATGTTTATTTCTGTAGGAAACTGTCAAACTGTCTCCCATAGGGTCTGTATTGTTTTGCAATCCCTGTAGCAATGAAGGAAAGTTCCTGCTGATACATGTCCTCACCAGCATCTGGTGCTGTCAGTGTTCTTCATTTGACCATTCCAATAGGTGTGTAGTGATATCTCCTTATTTTCATTTGCATTTCCTTAATGGCATATAAGGTGAGACATCTTTTCATATCCTTACTTGATACTGTTCAGATAGTCATCTTCTTTGGTGAGGTGCCCATTAAGGTCTTTGACCTGTTTTTTAATTGGAATTTTTTTCCCTTTCTTTTGACTTTTCAGAGTATTTCATATGCTTCGTACAACAGGCCTTTACTAGATGTGTCTTTTACAAATATTTTTTCCCAGTGAGTAGCTCGTGGTCTCAGTTTTTTGACCTAGGCTTTCACAACTAAGATTCTTAGTTTTAACAACATCCAGCTTATCAATTAATTTTTCCATGGGTTGTGCTCTGGTATTATAGCTAACAAATCATTGCCATACCCAAGTTTATATAGGTTTTATCCTATGTTATCTTCAGGGGTTTTATAGTTTGCATTTTACATTTAGGTCTGTGATCCATTTTGAGTTAAGTTTTATGAAAGAGATAAGATCTCTGCCTAGCTTCAATTTTTTTGTATGTGGATGTCCAGTTGTTCCAACACCATCTGTTGAAAACATGATTTTTGCTCCCCTATATTACCTTTGCTTCTTTATGAAACATCATTTGACTCTATTTCTGTGGGTCTATTTCTGGGCTCTCTATTCTGGTTCATTGATATATATGTGTGTCTATTCTTTTAGTAATACCCCACTGTCTTGATTTCTGTAGGTTTATAGTAAGCCTTGAAAAAAATATCTTTTAATGTTTTATTTACTTTTGAGAGAGAAAAAGAGACAGACAGAGAGAGAGACAGACAGACAGACAGACAGACAGGCAGAATCCTAAGCAGGCTCCAGGGTCTAAGCTGTCAGCACAGAGCTTGATGTGAGACTCAGACCCATGAACCATGAGATCATGACCTTAGCTGAAGTAGGATCTCAGCTGACTAAGCCACATAGTTCCTCCCAAAAATGTATTCTTAAAATGAGTAAATATAGGAGTATATAAAATTTTTGAAGATGATTCAATGAGAAAAAATAAAGTTCTAATCAAATAAGATTTCTGTTGTAATTATAACTAAGCTCCTAATGTAATATTATCTTATAATTTAATAAAATAATTATTAGATGAAACTAACCAAAATACTTTTTAAATGATTAATGATCACAAAAAGCTTTAGGATATATTTCAATGTGAAAAAGTTTAAGTAATTATCGAACTGTATAATGATGGCCAAAATATAGCTAGATAATTGAAACATTACTACATGTTAATAGCAATTAATATGTAATAAGATTTAAAAACATATCTCCTATAATATAGTTTTAAAACATGAAATCCCGGCGTGCCTGGGTGGCTCAGTTGGTTAAGCATCCAACTTTAGCTCAGGTCATAATCTCACAGTTTGTGAGTTCAAGCCCCACATCAGGCTCTGTGCTGTCAGCTTGGAGCCTGGAGCCTGCTTCAAATTCTGTGTCTCCCCCTCTGCCCCCTTCTCTGCTCATTCACTGTCTCTCTGCCTCAAAAATAAATAAACAGTAAAAAAATAATGAAAATAAAACATGAAATCCAAGTACTAAATATACAGAGGTGATGTAACAATTCTGCACATAAGGCTACAAATTATTGAGACAAATTAAAGGTACAGGGGTGCCTGGGTGGCTCACTTGGTTAAGGTTCCGACTCTTGGTTTTGACTCAGGTCATGATCTCATGGTTTGTGAATTCTAGCCCTGCATTGGGCTCTGATGTGACAGCACGGAGCCTGCCTGGGATTCTCTCTCACCCTCTCTTTCTGCTTAGCCTCTGCTGTCTCAAATAAATAAACTGAAAATATTAAAGATGATGCAAATCAATGAGAAGTATATATGTTGGCCATGGATTGGAACACTCCATAGTGTGAAGATGTTCATGAAATCCCAAACAAATTCTTACTGTATTTTTTATATGTGTGTGTGGACCTAAATCTATTTTAAAAATATATATGGAGAGTCAAAGAAGCAGAAATATTCAAATCATTGTTGAAGAAATAAGCTTGAGAACTTTCCATTTTTAAAAAATTATACTAGAGTATGTATGATGACTTGTTTTTGGTGCAAGGATAGATAAGAAGACCAGTGGAACTGAATCGAAGGTCCAGAATTAGACTCAGACATGTACATTTCCTTGATTTGTGACAGATATGCTACTGCAGTGCAGTGGAGAAGAGCTCTATGAAAACAATAAATACCTCTAGCTATCACCACATAAAAAATACCAATTTTATGTAGTTGTAAATGTCAAAGTTAAAACAATTTAAAAAATCCTAATAGAAAACATAGGAAAATATCTTGATAACTATAGGTAAAGCCTAGTTTTCTTAAACAGGAAAATAAACACCATCACAATATTTTTTTTTAAAAAGATAACTGAAGACACCTAAATCAGTAAAAAGGTAAAACAGACTGATAAAAGATATATGTAAAAAAGATATATTCAATACCTATACGTAAGGAAATAAATCAATATATCTATAAAACCATTTTAAGTTAATTATAAAGAAATAAATAATGATTATATAATTATAAAGTAAATACAACTACTAATATAACAACATAGTAAAAATAGTTAAAAGTAAGTTATTAAAAAATAAGTAGTTCAATAAGAAGCAAAATACTTGAACAGTCACTTTACAAAAGAGGATATCCAAATTTACAATAATAATGAAATGGTTTTATTTTTCAGGGAATATAAACTAAAACGACAATGAAATATCACTACACTTTTCAGGATGGCTAAGGTGCTTGGTGCCTGGGTGGGTTGGTTAAGCATCTGACTCTTGATCTTGGTTCAGGTCATGATCTCATTGTCATGAGATTGAGCCCTGTGTCAGGCTCCATCCACACTGAGCGTGGAGTCTGCTTGGGATTCTCCTCTCTCTCTCTCCCTCTGCACCTCTCTCCTACTCTGTCTCTCTCCCTCTCTTGAAAAAAAAAAAAAAAAGAAAGAAAGAAATGGCTGAGGTGGAGCAACTGGAACGCCCACACACTGCTAGTGGATGCAGTTGTGTAGAAAATATTTTTGCACTATCTACCAATGAGTTAAATACATCCCACCCCTGGTTGTACACCCAATAGTAAATCATACACGTGTTCATCAAAATCACTTATAAGAATTTTCATAGCAGAACTATTTTAATAGCCACAAACTGGAAAAATACTTAAATACACATAAAGAATTGGATGGATAAATAAAATATATTTATACAGAGTAAGGAAAGAGAATGTATAGAATTCAGCCACA
Source organism: Suricata suricatta (assembly GCF_006229205.1). NCBI lineage: Eukaryota > Metazoa > Chordata > Mammalia > Carnivora > Herpestidae > Suricata > Suricata suricatta. Next base: position 38,241,497 of record NC_043713.1, read on the forward strand.
TAGAACAAGTTGAATGAAACTTATAATATTGAGCAAAAGAAGACATAGTAATAGTATATACAATATGATCCCGTTCAAAAACTAACAATTTTTCCTGGTGGTGATAGAAGTCTGGATTGCAGCTCTTACTGGGTGACAGTCGTTGGGAGAGCACACATAGGGATTTCTGCTGGGCGTGTTCTGTTTTTTCTATCTGAAAAGGGTATTACTGGTGCATTCACAGTGAAATGTAATAAGCTGTATTCTTTTGATTTGCAAGATCTTCAAAAAATGTATTGTTTAAAAACAGACATTAAATTACATAAATTGTTAATTCAGTCCAACAAAAATGTAGTCAATAATTTATTAGCACATTATTGAATTAATATTACATGCATAAAATCCCTTCTTTTCTCTCTCTCTCTCTATATTTATATCTATCTACCTGTCTATCTAAGGGGAAGTTCCTGCCTTCAGTGAACCCCCAAAGTAGCAATTATTATAGAAGATAAACTTTCTTAGAAGCCTAGTAAGTATGATTAGAAAGGCAGGAATGGCTTTAGCAGGAAATTCTAGAGCTGCCCTTCATGTTTGCCATTAGGGACCGATTACCTGTGATTTCTTTCCCCCATTTATTTCTGTGGTTTTCTAGAAATACTCTGCCTTCTATGACAATCTCAAATTCATTTAATTATTTTTCCTCTTATAAATAGGATAGCCTTTGTGATGTTTTACACATAAAATTAAAAGAAAAAAATATATACATTTCTTGCATGGCTGCACACCCACCACCTTGTAACTGTTTGCAGATAGACTTAGTGTATTTCCCCCTGGTTTTGTTTCCCCAAGGACCAATCTAGTCACTAGCCTACAGACTCATGGTTGATGTGCATTAAGTATTTGTTGAATGGCATTTTTGGTAAAAAAAAAAAAATTCATTTGTTATACACTACACATTATAATATACAAGAAATAATACAAAGGCCGATCGCTTTTATTATTTAATGGTTAACACTAGAAATAGCTTCATATATCTTTATTTTTACTCTATGCAGTGATTTTATAATCTTTTATTCATGACCTATAGACTAATAATATAGCCTTAGGTTTATAACTACCTTTATAATCAAGGTTTATACTTAAAATGTAGACCGAAAAATCAAATGTATGTTTGCGAGTGTGTGCATGTGTTTGTGCATGTGTGTGTGTTTGCGTGTCCTGAACACCTGCTTTATATGAAATCTTGTTTGGGCACCTGGGTGGCTCAGTCGGTTAAGCCTCTGACTTTGGCTCAGGTCATGATCTCATGGTTCATGAGTTCAGGCCCCACATCAGGTTCTGTGCTGACAGCTCAGAGCCTGGAGCCTGTTTCAGATTCTGTGTCTCTCTCTTCCCCTTCCCCACTTGTGCTCTGTCTCTGTCTCAAAAAATAAATTAACTATATACAAAAAATTAAAAAAAAAATGTTTAAGTGCCAGGGGTACCATTTAAACCTGCATTCTGCTACATAGATACTAAACATGTGACATGATAGATTTTCAAAAATTCAGTCACTGATACTCTTGTGAGGAAGAAAAAGATGGACAATGTGCTAGAGTGACAGGCCAGTAAGAAACTGGGAGCTCTGCGTTAGCACTAGCCTCCAGGGACACCACTGTCTCCTGAATTGAGGCTTGAATGAAGAAGTTACGCCAGCCTTGAGCTGTTCCAGGAAAGAACTTGCCAAATAGAAAGAATGGAACATGCAAACGTCCTGTGATGGATAAAAATTTCATGTGTCCGGGAAACAGAATAGAGGCCAGTGTTGCTGGAAAATTGCATGTGGGCGGAGTAATTGAAGGAGACAAATGTTGGCAAGGCAGACGGTGCCCAGATACGGCAAGCCTGTGAGTGAGCCGTGATAAAGGAACATGGGTGAAAGCATCTAGTGCACTTAAAGCATCATCCATTTTATTTTAGAAAGATCTGTCGGGCAGTGTAGTGCAGGATGGACTTTGGTGCATATAGGACAGCGACTCTTTTGGTCATTCAGAAAAACTATAATAATGGTAATTATATAATTATATGTAATAATGGCAGTGATATAGACCAAGGGTTTCCCCAATAAAAATGGTAATAGCTGATTTCAGATGTATTTTGTAGGAAGTGCCTATGGGATCTTTTGACAGATGGACTATAAAATGTGAGGGGGGGAAATGTCAGACTACTTGATGATGTAAAAGGGCCTGAGGAAACTCTGAGGGGAATTTTGGAGAAGATATAATTATGTTCTTTGGGCCATACTAAATTTTAGATTCTCATCAGCTCTTCAAATAGAAATGAGAAGTAAAAATTAGATACATAGATCTATAGCACAGAGATGAGGAGGATATAAATTTGGGGTCATAAACAAAGGACAGGATGCTATGTCTAAAAAAGAGTATGTAGATAAAAATGTAATGAGAATTTACCTGAAATGTTGATTAACAGAGACTATATGACACATATAAATGGAGCATAAATAGGACATACATCTTTTAAATGTCACGTTGTGCTGATGGGAAAGTAAAGGAAGTCCTCACAGGCCAATGCAAATAATAATAATAATAATAATGGAAAACCTGCAAGTTAAATTTTTAGTTGATATTTGGCTGCTCTAAAAATATGAATTGAAGAATGACTTTGCTGATCTTGGCAAACAAGGTGATTACATTTTAGTGTCTTCAAATATAGGTCATGGGCTATGGATCTGTGCAAGTAAGGGAGCTGGGCCAAGTAAGGGCCTTTGAATGGGGAGAGCAGAAAAAAATACACCCACAAGCAAGGGCAGAGGTCAGAAAGTGTGTCTAAGCCTGGAACCTGGCTAGGAAAAAACAGGAAAATGGTCTGGCTCTTTTTGACACTTGTTTGATGCTTTCATTTATGCCATCGAGGGGATCTTGTAAAGCCCCAACCAAGAAATTATCATTTTAAAAGGTGACCTTACTTTGATATTCTCTAGAGAAATAAACAAGCTGAGGCCATATAAGATTTTCTCAGATAAAGTAAAGCTTTTAAAGATGAGCTCACAGGGGTGCCTGGGTGGCTCTGTCAGTTAAACAGCCCACTCTTGTTTTCCACTCAGGTCATGATCGCATGAGTTTGTGAGATCAAGCCCTGGCTTCGGGTCTGCACCAGCGGCATGGAGGGGTCTTGGGATTCTTTCTCTCTGCCCCTCACCCACTCATACACATACTCTCTTTCTCCTCGTGCTCCTTTTCTCAATAAATAAGCTTAAAAAACATTAAACGAAGATGAGCTCACAAAATATGAAACATAAGGGAAAATAGGACATGAATGAGAGCAGAAATAATCAGTACATTTACACCCACAATAATTTCAAATGATAGTATTAGATTAAATCTGCCCAAGTAAGTCTAAAATGATTAAAGGGAACAAAACAAACTAAGGGAACATTATCACAACAGTTCAGGGAGGCTTGAAAAATAACTCACCAAAACATGTAAAGCTAAAAGCTGGATTCATTTTGATTAAATATTTTATTAATTATTTAGCAAATGCAGCTGAGGGGAAAAAGAATCATTGCCCTTGGAAACATGAAGAGGAACCCAGAATGCAGTGCAGAGAGCAAAAGAGACCAAAAAATATGGAATAAATATTAAGAATTATAGAGAATAGAATGAGAAATAAAGAAGAGAACGGGAGAGCAATGTTCAAAGAGACAATGGCAGATAACAGTTCATAATTCTTTAAAGTGCGAATCCTTAGATTCAGGCATCATGATAAATCCCAACAAGATAAACTCAGAAAACGTTAATTTTCTTTATACTATTGGTTACTTGTATTGGAAGGAAAAGTTAAAGACATGATGTGTTTTGTCAAACGTATTCTACAACACTAGCATCTGCAACAGCTTTCCCGCCTCCTTAAATGTAAGTGGTAAGTGGTACTTCCTCTTTAAGGCTAGCATGTCCATCTAGGCTTTTTTTTTTTAGTTTTTTTAATATTAATTTATTTTTGAGAGACAGAGACAGATCATGAGCAGCGGAGGGGCAGAGAGAGAGGGACACACAGAATTAGAAGCAGGCTCCAAGCTCTGAGCTGTCAGTACAGAGCCCGACACAGGGCTCGAACCTACGAACTGGAAGATCATGACCTGAGCTGAAGTTGGACACTCAACTGACTGAGCCACCCAGGCGCCCCTATGCTCTTGATCTTAATAACTTTTGCCCTGGAGGCTCCTGGGTAGCTCAGTTGGTTAAGCACGCGACTTTGGCTCAGGTTATGATCTCCCAGTTCATCAGTTCGAGCCCCACGTCAGGCTCTGTGCTGACAGCTCAGAGCCTGGACCCTTCTTCAGATTCTGTTTCCCTCTCTCCGCCTCTTCCTTGCTCATACTCTGTCTCTATCTCAAAAATAAATAAAAAACATTAAAAAAAATTTTTGGCCCTGTTCGAGACTTAGTTTATTCTTTTTGCTTCTTTTTCTGACATCTTCGTTCATTACTTTCTACCTTCAGCCTATATTCATCATTAACCCTCTCCCAACCTAAAGTGAAAGCCTTTTCTTCATTCTACTTGTGTCTTTGGCAATCACACAGCCTTTCCCTTACATTCTCATTTAGATTTTCACATAATTAGCAATGTTTGCTAGATTATTAACAGTATTTGCATATTACATTTTGACACACAGCAGTCTGGGTTTTGAAACTCCCATGCTATGACAATTTTCTTAACAACAATGAACATCTCCCTTTCTAAATCCATTGGGTGTTTTTCTCATGTTATTGCATAACTTTTTCCCCCATGTGAACCAAGAATTTGTGTCTATGCCCCCTCTGATGTGATCTCTTCTTGAGATTCAGCATGTCACTCTCTTGGCGCTCCCTTTAACTCTGTGAAGCTGTCTCTCTAGGAATTCTACAGCAGCTCGTTTATCTCTGCCTGTCTCTCATAGATTAGCTCAGGATTTCAACCACAGTTCCTGTACATCCTTGGTCTCCTCTCAATTCTGGAAATTGTATATACTCTCATTATTTTAATGTAAGTTGTATTTTTCTTTTCTTCTTAATCTCTGTCCACATTTTTTTATTTCTCCTGATAGAATGGGTTTGCATACCTACTCTTTCCCGCAATTATCACACCTTGACACATTGATCTACCAAGATACTTGTTTCAGGGATCATTCTATAGGCCTCTCTACCTGCTTACAGCCAGCATTCTACCAACTTCTTTAAGTCTGTCTTTTGATTTTTCTTAATGTTTATTTTTGAGAGAGAGACACACACAGAGTGTGAGCAGGGCAGGGGCAGAGAGAGAGGGACACACAGAATCCAATGCAAGCCCTAGGCTCTGAGATGTCAGCACAGAGCCCCAGGCAGGGCTCAAACGCAGGAACCATGTAACCATGACCTGAGCGGAAGTTGGATGCTTAACTAACTGAGCCACCCAGGTGCCCTTAAGTCTGTTTTGTAAATGGCCTTTCCTTTCTGGCCGTTTTAATTACCAATGACATAAATCATGCTCTAATTGTCCCTTAATTGGAATATTAAAATGGGCTTCCAACTGGTCTACCTGACCCCAAATTTGAGCCCTCAGATCCATCAGACATACATAGCATTACTGGTGCAGATTATCTACGAAGGATGAATTTGCTTTCAGCATCTTAAAAAAGTTTGTCTCCCTATCAACTACAGGATAAAGTCTTGGCTCCTTTAATCTGTTATCTGTACTACTTCAGACTCATCTTGCCACCTCTGTTCACTCCTGATCTCAATGTTGTAGCTTATTAAAATGCTAATATATCCAAACTCATATGTTTTAAGTTTTAATCGTTGTCTCTGGTATTCCTCTGATTAAAATTCTCTTCCTTTTCCTTCCCCTCCTCTTCCTCTTACTCTGTTTTTTTTAATATTAATTGATCATTCATACAATATTTCAGACATTAATTCTTCCCAGATACTTTCCCTCTTGGTAACTTATTTTCCCCTATCCCCATATTAAGTACTTGTGATTTATTATTGTTCTCTTTACTCTTGTACTTATGATTACAACGAGATGTGTGTGTGTGTGTATCTTTTTTCCTTCATGAAAATTTAAATTGTGAGCTTAATTTAATTCATCTTTATATCCCACTCACCTAGGGTAGCACTTGTTATGCAGTCAGTGCTCCTAAGTATCCATTTAACTGATCCTTTCTGATCTCATACACTTTTCTTCTCGGACTTGTCACACTATGTACAGTTACTGTTGGTTTGTTTATTTGTGTTTCCTCTCAGCTATCCTCCTTGCTGTAGGCACTGTGTGTGTGTGTGTGTGTGTGTGTGTGTGCGTCTGTCTGTGCTTGTCTGTGTTTTTCTCAGTAGTGTTAAATAAACCACATAATGAACTAATGAAAGCTGAATATAACAATATGTAATCCTTATTTCTTTCTTTGCTTTAATATCTCTTGGCTCCTATTCTCTTTGGTATATGTTTGTTCTGATGTCACTTGTGATATCTCATTTTGCTCCAAAGCAATATTAATGGTTATTTACTTTTTTCTCATTGTCTTCCATTTCATTAAACCAAATGTCACTGTAATGAAGATTTGTAGTGCTACATACTTTTTAACTAACAAAAAAACTATTTATTAAATCACTTGTATATTTTGTGTAACACATATAAGTACAATGTACATATTATTCTCAATTTATTTAAACTTAATCTTGGTAACAAACTAAATGGTAGGTATTATTAAGCAAATTTTACATATAAGTAAATAGTGTATGAAAGCACCCCCCCCCATTACATTAAGAACAATCAGGATTTGAATGTAAGTCTATCTGAATCCAAAATTTGTTTTCTTTCTCAGAAATACTGCCTCTTTACCTCTAAGTCTGGATTACCATCTCTGGCATGTTACCGAAGACTATGGATGTTACATTTACTGCCTAAAAAATATGTCAAAAGTTTGTTACTTTTTTTAATTCTCCATCTGTATTTGGCTATACCAATTGCTTTCTCAAAAGAATTCTTTTCTTCTTAGTCTTTTCTTTATTTTTTCTTTTTTATTCTTCCATTTACCCAAACCGCCTCCCCCTTAATCCCAGCTTCTTTTTTCCATAAGTCTAAAAATAATAATAAAACTTTTAAAGCAAATCACTGACCCTCATATATCTTTTGAATACCCTCATCAAAACTTTCCAAATTTGGATGTTACATATATTCTAGGATTCCATTAGAATACCATCTCACTATCTGACATCATTTCCAGCTGTTACACTGTTTAAGTAAGTTACATGATTAATTCAGTATAGACCTATTCTTCATATATGGTTTATTTTAAAAATGGTAACATTGAAAGATAGAGGCCATATTTTTTTAACAGACTTTGTTCATGACTCTGCACGTACAAATATTTGCAAGACCTTTTGGTGATAATAATGACACATAATTGTTTACCTTGTAATACAGTGTAAAATTAGTAATTTTGTCTTTCAAATAAGCCAGCATCCTTTAGAAATGTAAATAACCTTTTACATTTGGGACATTTGACTTGAGCAAACAACTTCACTTGATTAGTTATTCACATGATAGGCAGACTTCAGCAACCTAAATCAAGGAAAATGAACTTGTTTAGGATGATTTGAAATTGATTAATTTGTGTTTAGTTTGCGTGGAGTTAACTGTGGTATGAATTTCTGTACAGCCATTTTCTTATATTCAAGCTCTGTAAAATATTCAGAATATCTACTCGTAATGCTCTACTGTACCTCAAGCAAAACAATACCATTGTAACTGTAGTGTTCCAAAGATGGGGTTGATAATTGAGGGAAATGAGCAAAAAAGCTACTGCATGCCATAAAAACTTACTGGTATATTATATGAAATATGTTTATCAAGAGTTAACAGGGTAGTGATTTATTTGTGGAGATAGCAATTAGAATATCATTGAAGTTGTTAAATAGCCTGGAATACTTAGAACGAATCCACAGGGTACTGTGTCTTTCATACTCGCTTAGCTATATCTTACCAGTCTGTTAATTTGAATTACTTCACAGGAGTATAGAATATGATTTTTGCAGCATTTAACAGTATGCTTTTCAATGAATATTCTTAAAGTATTTCATTTTTACTTTACTTTTTACTTTTTCAACTATTGAAAGAGAAAAAGCTGTAGGCACCATTCAAAATTAATTACTCATCAGTATTTTAGCCTACTTTAGACATATCTGTAAGGAATCAAAATTTCACAAATAAATTACTCTTCCCATTTCTGTTCGTTCTCTCTCTCTCTCCCTCTCTCCCTCTCTCCCTCTCTCCCTCTCTCTCCCTCTCTCCCTCTCCCTCCCTCTCTCTCTCTCTCTCTCTCCAGCAGCAGTCAGACCTGAGTTTGGTCCATGTTCAGTATGAGCAAGAACATGGATTCTCAAGTTTTAGACCTCTGCATTCCCAATAACTTATTCTTCCATCTCATACCAACCACCTTCTCTTATAGTTTCACCCCTACATCTTGTCTTTCTAATCATGGGGTCACTTCCTTCTCAGTTGTAAGAATCTAGTCTCAAACAGCTGACACCTCTCTTTCCAGCTTACTCTACTCGTACCCTCACTCCATTATTTGACACTTTAAGATGATTAATCTATTACCCTACTAGAAGTGTATATCCTACCTTCTTTCCTTCCTTCTTTTCTTACAGATCCTAGTTATATCTGACCCAAAATAACTCTTCATTAGAATCACCTTCAAATTTTATTTCTGTGGCTGGAAAAACCCTATCGTTGAACTGAAGCAGGATCCAAACAGATGCATGTGGCTATAGTAAAAACACAGCTGTGTTAACTCGTATTACCATGGGTGGGTCCTGTTTCGGTGGGCCCTAAATTTTATAGAATGTGAGACCTCTTTATGAAAAAAGAATACAAGCTTATGAATACAGAATACAACCAATTCAATGTCACCTGAAAAAGGGTCATTATATTAGAAAAGAAAAGAGTCTTAATAAATTTTGGTTAAAATATATTATTTCCAAAAACTTTATAAAAATGTATGACCATGTGAAATACTGTGAGACACGCAAAGGACTTTACAAGGGGTTGGTGTCAGTCAGAGGCCCTCAATGAGCGTCCAGTTTTCCTGACCCCGATTTCACATCTTCTCATGCTCTTCACTCCTATCACCCACATCGCCTCATTTATTTATTTATTTATATGTTTATTTATTTATTCATTCATCCATTCATTCATTCATTCATTCGTTTATTCATTCACTCTTTAAAGTTCTTATTTAAATTCTGGTTAGTTAACATACAGTGCAATATTGATTTCAGGAGTAGAGTCTAATGATTCACCACTTACATCACAAGTGCCCTCCTTATTCTCACTTTAAGGCTAATAATCTTTTCAAATAATTAATGGAGAACAAAGATGCAGTCAAATTAGAATTACCTTTTTTCTTGCCAGCCCATGTACATCTGTCTTTACAACCTCTGTCTTCCCCTCTATTAAAATATAATCAAGAAAGCAGCTCTTACAGAGGAGTGCCCGTCACCCACACACTTTCCACGCGGATGCCATTTGCTTTTACACACTCAGGGGCTCTGCAGCTGTGATCATCTCCTCCTTCCCATGAACTATTATTATTTCTCTGTAACAGCATATGAACATTACATGATATTGCTCGTCTTAGAAAAGAAGCAAACTCAAGATAAGATAGAGTCCTGAATCCCAGCTCTACCCTTCTGTTCTTTATAGCAAATCTTAAGTAAGGTGAACATTCCTGTTCCCATAAACTCACATTCCATTTTCTATTCAATCCATTCAAATAAGAATTTTCTCAAAGTCTTCCGTTCTAGATCCAAAGTCATGTTTTAAAGTTAAAGGTACCTTAAAGGTTTCTTTTATTTAGTTTTTTTAAAAGTATATATACTTAAGGTTTAGCCTCATGATGATTTGATATACAGTGCAAAATGATTACTAGACTCAAGCTGATTAACAAACCATCTTCTCACAAAGTTGTGTGTGTGTGTGTGTGTGTGTGTGTGTGTGTGATGAAAGCACCTGAAATCTGCTCTTTCAGCAAACTCCCAGTGTTTGATACCGTAATTTACTGTAGTCCTCATATTGTACTTTAGATCCCTAAATTTATCAATCATTTGTTTAGTTTTGCTTGATAATACATCTGATGGCATTTGGGTATCATTTCATGTAGGTAATCTGTTTTTTCTCCTGGAGAACTTAAGAATTTTCTCTTCCATTTTCTCTTCCTGGGGCACCTGGGTGGTTCAGTCAGTTAAGCGTCCAACTTTGGCTCAGGTCATGATCTTGTGGTTTCTTGGTTTGGGCCCTGCGTCGGGCTCTGTGCTGACAGCCCAGAGCCTGGAGCCTATCTTCAGATTCTGTGTCTCTTTCTCTCTCTGACCCTCCCCTGCTCGCGCAGGCTCTCTCTCTGTGTCTCTCAAAAATAAATAAAAAACATTAAAAAAAGAAGAATTTTCTCTTCCTATTTCAGAGTACTGAAACTTTACAATTCCATATCTGGGTGTGTGTGTGCCTCTCTTCTGTGCAATATATCTAGTTTAACATTATGTAGGACTTTGCATTTTAATGACCCAAGGTGGCTTTCAGTACTGGAAATTCTTCTGATATAATTTTGTTATAGGCACTTCATCTTTTTTGTTTATTTACTTTTTGTTTATTTATTTTTGAGAGTGCATGAGTGGGGTAGGGGAAGAGAGAGAGAGGGACAGAGGATCTGAAGTAGCTCTGCATGACAGCAGAGAGCCTGAAGCGGGGCTTGAACTCACAAACTGAGATCATGACCCGAGCAGAAGTTGGACGCTCAACTGACTCAGCCACCCAGGCGCCCCTTCCTCTCTGTGTTTTAAATGTTTTTCAACTTTATTGAAATATATTTGACATAGTTGTATATATCTGAGGTATGCAATGTGATGGTTTGACATACATGACTTGGTGATATAATTACCAACCATCAATCACCTTATATAGTTTCTGTGTTATTCTCTTGTGAATATGCTTAAGGTCTGTACACTTAGCACATTTCAAGTAAGGAATACAATATTACTAACTGTACTTGCCACGCTATACAGTAGTTCCTCAGAGATTACTTATTTTATAACTGAAGGCTTACACACACCTTGCCCACCGTCTCTCCCATTTTCATCACCCCTCAGCCCTTGTTAACCACTCTTCACTCTCTATTCTTATGAATTCATTTTTGTCATTGTTTAATTGTTTCAGATTCCACATGTAAGTGAGATTTCATAGCATTTGTCTTTCTCTGTCTGGCTTATATCACTGGACATACTGTCCTGTATGTCCATACATCTTGTTGCAAATGACAGGATTCTTAAGCTGTATATGCAGAAGTGAATGTTATATTATCGGCAGTTTTATTTTTAATTTTTTGAAGAAACCGTAAGCTGTGTTCCATAATGGGTACACCAGTTTACATTCCCACTAGCAGAATATTAGAGTTCCTGTTCTCCACATCCTTGAGAGCATTTTCTATCTGTCTTTTTGATAAAAGGCATATTAACTGATGAGAGGTGATACCTCATTATGTTTTTGAATTGCATTCCCTTGGTGATTAGTGATGTTGAGCACCTTGTTCACATAGTTGCCATTTTTATGTCCTTGGAAAAATGTTTCTTCAGGTCCTTTACCCATTCTTTAATTGAGTTATTCAGATTTTATTTACTGAGCTATATAATATAGTTTCTTATATATTTGGGATATTAATACCTTACCACATATGGTTTGAAATCTATTTTCTCTCATTATGTAGGTTGCCTTTTCAATTTGTTGACTTTTTTTTTTCTGTGCAGAAGCTTCTTATATTAGATGTTGTTTCACTTCTTGATTTTTTACTTTGTTTCCTATGCTTTTGGTGTCATATGCAAAATATAATTGCCAAGACCAGTTGCCAAAACCAAGGAGAGTTTTCCCTGTGTTTCTTCTGGGAGTTTTATAGTCTTAGTTTTTGCATTTAATTCCTTAATCCTTTTCCATTTAATTTTTGTAAGTGTTCAGTTTCATTCTCTTACATGTATGTAGCTATCCAATTTTCCCAACACCATTTTTTGAAGAAACGATTCTTTCTCCATTGTATGTTGTTGGCATCCTTGTCAAAGTTTTTCTGTTTGTTTGCTTTTCCTGGGCTTTTCATTGTGTTCTTCTGGTTTACGCATCTGTTTTTTTTTTTTATGCCCGTACCATACTGCTTTGATTACTGTAGCTTTGTAATACTGTTTGAAATAAGGAAGTGTGATACCTCCACCTCTGTTCTTTTTTTTCTCAAGAATGCTTTGGCTTATTTGGGTCTTTTGTGGCTCCATACAAATATTAGGATTTTTTTTTCTGTTTCTGTGAAAAATGCCTCCGGAATTTTCATAGATATTTCATTAAATCTCTAGATTGCTTTTGGTAGTATAAACATTTTTACATTATTACTTATGTCAATCCATGAACACAGGATATCTTTCCATATCTTTGTCTTCCTGAATCTCTTTCATCCATGTCTTTTGTTTAGTGTCAGTGTATAGATCTTTCTTCCACATTGTTGATTAAATATATTCCTACATATTTATTATTTTGATGCTATTATAAATGAGGTTTATTATATTTTTCATATAGTTCATTGTTAGTAAGTAGAAGTGCAACAGATTTTTGTATATTGATTTTGTATTCTGCAACTTTACTGAATTTATGTGTAATAGTTTTTTGGTGGAGGTTTTAGGATTGTCTCTATATGAGATTATGTCATCTGTAAACAGAAAATTTTAGCTAATCCTTTCTGATTTGGGTACCTTTTCCTTCTTTTTTCTGGACTAAATACTCTAAGACTTCCTGTACTATGTTGAACAGATGTGGTAAGAATGGGCACCTTTGGCTTTTTCCTGAAATTAGAAGAAAAAACTTTCAGCATTTTATAGTGAGTATGATGTTAATTGTGGACTTGTTATATATATGTGTTGAAGTACATTCCCTCAATATCCAATTTTTGAGAGTTTTTATTATGAATAGATGTTGAATTTTGTAAAATACTTTTTTGCATCTATTGAGATTATCATATTTTTATCCTTAATTCTACAAAATGGTGTATCATAGTTATTGATTTACATATTTGAACCATCCTAGCATCCTGGGGAAAAGCCCACTTGATCATGGTATATGATCCTTTTAATTTGTTGTTGAATTCAGATTGGTAGGATTTTGTCAAATATATTTGCATCTATATTGATCAGGGATATTGGTCTGTAATTTCCTTTTCTTTGAATGTCCTTATTGGCTTCGGTATCAAAGTAATACTGGCCTCATAAATTGAGTTTGAAGGCTTTCCATCCTCTTCAGTTTTTTGGAAGAGTTTGAGAACATTTGGCAGTAATTATGTTTTAAATGTTTGGTATAATTCACCAATAAAGCTGTCATGTTGAGTCTTTTTTTTAAATTAGGAGTTTTTTTACTATTGGTTCAGTTTCCCTATTCATTGTTGGTCTGTTAAGTTTGTCTATTTATTCATGATTCATTCTTGGTAGATTGTGCATTTCTAGAAATGTATTTCTTCTAGGGTATCCAATCTGTGGACGTATCATTGTTCATAGTAGTTTCTTTGATCATTTGTATTTCTGTTTATCAGTTTTAATGTGGCCCTTTTTATTTCTGATTTTATTTATGTGAGTTTTCTCTTTCTTTTTTTCGTGTAGTTTGTCAGGTTCATTTATATATTTTTTTAAAAAACCATGCTTTTTTGTCATTGATCTCTTCTATCATTATTGGTTTATTGCACTTGTTTCTTCTCTGATTGTTGTTATTGCTTCTCTTCTCCTAACTTTGGGCTTAGTATGTTCTTATTTTTCTAGATCTTTAAGGTGTAAAGTTAGGTGATTTGATAATAGAGCCATTTTTTATTATCAGTTTCTCTTTTTGAACTGCTTTTTGTATGTTGTGTTTCTATGTTCATTGGTTTCATTTGTTTAAAAAAAATTCTTCTTTACCTATTGGTTAGTTCTCAGACTCTGGGTCTTTTCTTCCCAATGCAATAGTTCCTACTTTTCTATACCTATAATCTTCAATGGTAAGTTGGTTCTTTCACAGAGAAGTACAACTCACACAAACCTCTGATGTGATGCAGTAAACCTTGCCCAGGTAGCACATCTGGTGGAATACCTTTAGCTAGTTTCTTGGTTACCTCATTTGTGAATGTATGCTTTTTACATTGTGTGTCTCATTGTGTGTATCTGGAAAAAGGTGGTATCCAATCTTAAAATGATAGTAATGTCTTTTTTCCTCTATTAACTCTTTTTCCTCAGCTATTTTTTTAAATGCTTTGTTTAGTTTTGGGTTTTTTTTTCTGTTTGTCATTTTCATGACTAGATTTTTCTCATATTTGACTATTGTTAATAATAATTTATATAGGATCAGAAAGGATGGATTGTTGTAGAAGGAAGGAATGAGTACTTTAAAAACTGAGCATTTGAAATGCCTGCTTTTATTATTGATTCACTTATCCTTCTGAGATTGAGTACAGCCTGACAATTAAGAGTAGCCAACAGGAGGGGTCCTGGGTGGCTCAGTGAGTTAAGCATCTTACTTCAGCTCAGGTCATGATCTCACAGTTCATGGATTTGAGCCCCATGTTGGGCTCTATGCTAACAGCTCAGAGCCTGGAGCCTGATTCAGATTCTGTGTCTCCCTCTTTCTCTGCCCCTTCCCTGCTCATACTTTCTCTCTCTCTCTCTCTCTCTCTGCCTTAAAAATAAATAAAACATTTTAAAAAAGAAGAGTAGCCAACAGTAAAATAAGTGGAATTGTGGGTCATATTCTTTATATTCAAGTTTTAGTTAATTATCTGGTTATTTTACATTTTTGGCAACATAAAATATGATTTTATCCCTTTTTTACTACTATTAAATACATTTGCCTCAGTATATACTCTCTAGGAATAATCATATCAATCTTTTTGCTTTGTTTTTTACAGTATAAGGAAAAAATCAGAGTTTGAATCTGAAATCCAAACTTTGATGAAACTAAGGTCAAAATATGATGAATTCCTTAAACCACTATACAGGGAAGCTTATCAACTTGGTGCTGCTTTTTGCCTAACCAAATCTAAAACAGAGGAATTAGAGCAGAAAATAGCAGAAATAAGAAGAAAATTCAAGGTTTGTATCTTTGTGTTCTTCTAAGTTGTAAAAAAAAAAAAGTAACTTGAATTTACTGGTGATAAGTTGATTTTAATTTAAATTATGCTAGTCTTTTAAAAGTAATACCTCCTTCTGATAAATCTGAATAAAATCATTTCACAGGCCCAGAATGAATAGACGAGGAATGAGGCTCAGTGTAGCTAATCAACACTTATGTCCACTTTTTGCTCTTACTGCCCTTAAAATACCTGGGTCACCAGAAAAGTGGTGCTTGGTTTAAACTCACCCTGTAATATAATGTATAAGAGTTCGTGCCTATGGTTGGAAGAAGGGCTGCTGGGAAGTGTCCTGGCACCCTGTGTAATATAAGAAAAGGGAGGCCTATGAGTTACTGAATTTCTGAGCACCACACAATGAGTAGACTACAGTGCTGTGGAAAAAACTATTCCTAGGCCTCAAATCTATTCCTAAGCGAGAAATATGATGAATAGTCACTCCCTGCCATTTGTCATAGACACTAGCAAAGCCAACTCCATTTTGCCACATGTAAGGGATCACTTTTTTGTTTGTTTGTTTGTTTGTTTATAATATAATTTATTGTCAAGTTGACTAACATACAGTGTATACAGTGTACTCTTGGTTTGGGGCATAGATTCCCATGATTCAATGCTTACATACAGCACCCAGTGCTCATCCTAACAAGTGCCCTCCTCAATGTCCATCACTCATTTTCCCCACTCCCTCCCCTCACCCTCCATCAGTTTTTTCTCTGTATTTAAGAGTCTCTTATGGTTTGCCTCCCTCTCTGTTGGAAACTATTCTTCCCCTTCCCTATCCCCATGGTCTTCTGTTAAGTTTCTCAAGATCCACATATTAATGAAAACATATCCCTCTCTGACTGACTTATTTCACTTAGCATAATGTGCCCCAATATTTACAGCGGCACTTTCAACAGTAGCCAAACTATGGAAAGAGCCTAAATGTCCATAAACTGATGAATGGATAAAGAAGGTGTGGTTTATATATACAATGGAA
Source organism: Suricata suricatta (assembly GCF_006229205.1). Taxonomy (NCBI): domain Eukaryota; kingdom Metazoa; phylum Chordata; class Mammalia; order Carnivora; family Herpestidae; genus Suricata; species Suricata suricatta. The sequence goes on from NC_043713.1 coordinate 38,257,635, forward strand.
TACTACTTCGCAAAGAGGAATAATGAAATCCTGCCATTTGCAGCAACGTGGGTGGAACTGAAGGGTATTATGCTAAATGAAATATATTTGCTTATTTTTGAGAGAGAGAGAGACACATGCAGAGTGTGAGCAGGGGAGAGGCAGAGGGAAAGGGAGACTCAGAATCTGAAGCAGGCTCCAGGCTCTGACCTGTCTGCACAGAGCCTGACACAGGGCTCAAACCAATGAACTGGGATCATGACCTGAGCCAAAGTCAATCACTTAACTGACTGAACCACCCAGGCGCCCCTGTAAAGGGGTCACTTTAACAGGCTACTCTTGTCCATCACACCTCACACTTGCACTTCTCCCATTTTTGGCATTTACTTATCAAAGACTTATTATCATATAATTATCTGTAAAATATAGAATCTGTATCTATGTTCAAGCCTTGAACTAATACTTTATTCAGTGAAGACTTTCTCTTGTGCTTTATAAATTTAGGAGACTTAGATTTGTCTTTCAGTAAATGTTTCTTTACTGAGAGACTGAGATTTTGTTCCGACATTGAATCTACCTTCACCAGACTTGGTGTATTGTACCTATATCCCTTTCCATGGGTTGTCCAGTGGATTTTTCATACAATATATGTTTCAAAGTTAGTATGCTAGAAATCACGCATGGTAAAAATTAACCTCAAATAAGTCAGTACTACCCAAAGCAATCTACATTTTCAATGTAATACCTATCAAAATAACACCAGAATTCTTCACAGACCTAGAACAAAGAATCCTAAAATTTGTATGGAACCAGAAAAGACCCCAAATAGTCAAAACAATCTTTAAAAAGAAAACCAAAGCTTGAGGCATCAAAATCCCAGACTTCAAACTGTATTACAAAGCTGTAATCATCAGGATAGTATGGGACTATCACAAAAACAGACACTCAGGTCAATGGAACAGACCAGAAGTGGACCCGCAAACGTATGGCCAATTAATCTTTGACAAAGCAGGAAAGAATATTCAGTGGAATAAAGACAGCCTCTTCAGCATGTGGTGCTGGGAAAACTGGAGAGCAACATGCAGAAAAATGAACCTGGACCACTTTCTTACACCATACACAAAAATAAACTCAAAATGGATGATAGAAATGTAAGATAGAAAGCCGTTAAAATCCTCAAAGAGAAAGCAGGCAAAAACCTCTTTGACCTTGGCCACAGCAACTTCTTACTTAACACGCCTCCACAGGCAAGGAAAACAAGAGCAAAAATTAACTACTGAGACTTCATCAAAATAAAAAGCTTCTGCACAGCGAAGGAAACAATGAGCAAAACTAAAAGGCAACTGATGGAATGGAAGAAGATATTTGCAAATGACATAGAAGATAAAGGTTTGACATCCAATATCTGTAAAGAACTTATCAAATTCAACACCCAAAAACAAATAATCCAGTGAAGAAATGGGCAAAAGATATGAATAGACACTTCTCCAAAGACAGCCAGATGGCCAACCGACACATGAAAAAATCCTCACATCACTCATCATCAGGGAAATACAAATCAAAACCACAATGCAATACCACCTCCCAGCTGTCAGAATGGCTAACATTAACAGGCAACAACAGATATTGGCGAGGATGGGGAGAACGAGGAACCCTTTTGCACTGCTGGTGGGAATGCAAACTGGTGCAGCCATTCTGGAAAACACAATGGAGGTTTCTCAAAAAATAAAAAATAGAACTACCCTATGATCCAGCAATGGCACTACTAGGTATTATCCAAGGGATAAAAGTATGCTGTTTCAAAGGGACACATGCATCCCAATGTTTATAGCAGCACTATCAACAATAGCCAGAGTATGGAAACAGCCCAACTGTCCATTGATGGATGAACAGATAAATATACAATGGAATATTAGTCAGCAATCAAAAAGAATGAAATCTTGCCATTTGGAGCTACGTGGACGGAACTAGAAAGTATTATGCATAAGAAAAATTATAGAAAGACAAATATCATATGACTTGAGGCAAAAATAATATAAAAACAGGGAGGGGGACAAAACATAGAGACTCTTTTTTTAATAGTTTATTGTCACGCTGGTTTCCATACAACACCCAGTGCTCTTCCCCACAAGTGCCCTCCTCCATGACCATCACCCATCTTCCCCTTTCCCCCTCCCCCTTCAGCCCTCAGTTTGTTTTCAGTACTTAAGAGTTTCTCATGATTTGCCTCCCTCCACCTCCCTCTCTCTAGCTCTTTCCCCCCTTCCCCTCCCCATGTTAGGTTTCTCCTGTTAGACCTATGAGTGAAAACATATGGTATCTGTCGTTCTCCACCTGACTTACTTAGCATGACACCCTTGAGGTCTATCCACTTTCCTACAAGTGGCCAGATTTCATTCTTTCTCATTGCCATGTATGTAAACCACATCTTCTTGATCCGTTCTTCAGTTAATGGACATTTAGGCTCTTTCCACGATTTGGCTATCGTTGAAAGTGCGCTATGAACATTGGGGTACATGTGCCCCTATGGATCAGCACTTCTGTATCCCTTGGGTAAATCCCTAGCAGTGCTATTCCTGGATCATAGGGAAGTTCTATTGATAGTTTTTTGAGGAACCTCCACACTGTTTTCCAGAGCGGCTGTACCAGTTTACATTCCCACCAACAGTGTAGGAGGGTGCCCGTCTCTCCACACCCTCGCCAGCATCTATAGTCTCTTGATGTGTTCATTTTAGCCACTCTGACTGGTGTGAGGTGGTATCTCAGTGTGGTTTCGATTTGTGTTTCCCTGATGATGAGGGACGTTGAGCATCGTTTTATGTGTCTGTAGGCCATCTGGATGTCCTCTTTGGAGAAGTGTCTGTTCATGTCTTCTGCCCATTTCTTCACTAGATTATTCATTTTTTCAGATGTGGAGTTTGGTGAATTCCTTGTAGATTTTGGATACTAGCCCAGAAAGAGACTCTTAAATATGAAGAACTGAGGGTTGCTGGAGGGGTTCTGGGAGGAGGAATGGACTAAATGGGCAAGGGGCATTAAGGAATATACTCCTGAAATCATTGTTGCACTATATGCTAACTTGGATGTAAATTTAAAAATAAATAAATAAATTTAAAAATATAGTAATATCAAGAAAAATATCTCAAAAATGTATGTCATGTTATTTTGCAGATGGTTTTGCATATATAAGACTGGATGTTGTTTATATATTTTTAAATTTTCATTTATCTATGGTAAATAATTAATTGTATTCATTGATAGCCTCAATGAATTGGCTACTTAACGTGTTTTAATTTTTTCATTTGACGGGAAACTTTTGTTTACATATTTATCCCATAGCTGTCACAACCTGCCTTCAATTTTTTAGCTATATGGCTTCATTACCTTGAGTCACTCAATTATTAAGAAGAATGTTACACTTAATTGCTTATTTTTTTCTAACTTTTCCTGATGCCATAAAATGCAATTTATAGGTTAAATGCAAATTTGAGGCAACTCTTTTGTACTTGCTTTGCCAACCTAAGGCGAAGTGTAAGTGTCCCCCTGGTTTTATGCAAGTGAAATTGAAAACATTGAGGCATTGTTAATCAAGTCCTTTCCCTACCCTAAAGTAGTGGCGATAAAACCAGAAAGAAACAACAGAAACAAATTGCACAATTTAGGAAATTCCACATTGCTAAATACTACTAGTAATCTGAGCTGAATATAGGGCATTACATTTCTGTGATGTACACATGTGTTATCTGTGTGTGTCAGAGTGGTAGTGAATTAAAAATGACTTTCTAGGTAATCCTTAGATAAATCAGGTTTGGAATAATTCAAGTTTGTAGTTTCTGCCCTTGTTATGACCTCTACTGTCTTTCATTGACTAAGTAAAAAATATCTATAAAATTAGCATCATGTTTTTCTTGCAGATACCTTTATATGTTTGTTACTCCTGGCCTAACATTAGTTCTTAATTCATGTCTTCTAGATATTATAGCATTACCACCTCTGACCTAGCTCTGAGAAATAACCTTTCAAAACCTTAGAGGTGGAATTTGTGAATTATGTTTCAAATTAATGCACCTGTACAATGCTGAGTCAGTTTGACACTAGAAGCCACGCTGAACATTCAAGATATTTAGCAGCTTCTGGAGTTTTCCAGCTATTACAGATGACTTCTCCAATTTTTTCATACCTTCAATCCCAATAATGGACCTATTCAGAAAAGACACGATTAGCCAAGTCCCAGAATAAAATTATCCACAGTGATGGGAGATAAATCAATAAAAGGGTAATATGTATTCAATTATGGTATTGATGGAATGAACAGAAAATCATTCAGTGTTATCTAAAGAATGTAATATTGTAACAAGGAAAATCTCAAAAGCTTTTATCAGATATTAAATACTTCTCAACATTTAAATAGAAAGAATCTGTGCAAGCTGCAGGAATGCAGAGGGCTTTTTGCTTGAACAGACTGGAGTTTTGGTGGAAAAGTAGAATATCAGGGCCCTCTGGTTCCGGGTTATAATCCTAGTAACCAGAACAAAGTGGAAACTTAGTAGAAAAGAAAAAAGGAAATAGAAAGAGTTTTCTGCAAGTCTATTATAGGCTAGAGTCTTTATACATGTTAATTAATTCAGTGTTCACAGTACTGTGAAGTTGTTATTAGTATGTTCATTTTGGGGTGCAGTGATTTGCCCAAAGTAGTGTAGCTTTTAGGTAGGTGTGTAGAATTTGAGGACAAGGTTTACGATGCTGGGTTTGGTATAAACTAGTCACTCAGGCACTGGGTAGGCATATACTCCCGAACAAATTCAATCAGTCTCAAATTTTCACAATGACCATAGTAGGGATCACCTTTTAGACTATGTTAGAGAGGATTATTAGGGTCACAGCAAAATTGGGAGAAAGTACACAGATTTCCCATATACCCCAAGCCCTTCTGTATTGTACCTATACATCCCTTCTACTGATGGCTACCATGGCAACCACTGATTTTTTACTGTCTCTGTAGTTTTTCCTTTTCCAAAATACCAGTTGGAATCATATAGTATATAACCTTTTCAGATTGGATTCTTTCACTTACTCATATGCATTCAAGGTTTCTTCATGTCTTTTCTTGGCTTGATAACTAATTTCTTTTTAGCACTGAATAATATTCTATGTCTGGGTATACCACCATTGATTTAAGCATTCACCTACTAAAGAGCATCTTGGTTGCATCCAAGTTTTGTCAGTTATAAATAAAGCCACTATAAACATCCATGTGCAGGGTTTTATATGGAAATAAGTTTTTAATTCCTTTGAATATGAAATAACATAATGGCTAGATATTATAATTAGTGTATATTTAGTTTTTTTGTGTGTTTTGGGGGGGAAATCTTTATTTATTTGAGAGGGAGAGAGTGTGTGTGTGAGAGGGAGAGGGGCAGAGAGAGAGAGAGACAATCTAAGCAGGACCTGCACTGTCAGCACATAGCCCAATGCAAGACTCAGTCTCATGAACCATGAGATCATGACTTGAGCCAAAATCAAGAGGCAGATGCTTAACTGACTGAGCCACCTAGGCCCCCAGTATATATTTTCTTTTGTTAGAAACTACCAAACCAGCAGCACCTGGATGACTCAGTCAGTTGAGCCTCCAACTTCGGCTCAGGTCATGATCTCACATTCGTGGGTTCGAGCCCTGTGTCAGGCTCTGTGCTGACAGCTCAGAGCCTGGAGCCTGCTTCAGATTCTGTGTCTCCCTCTCTCTCTGCCACTCCCCTGCTCATGCTCTGTCTCAAAAATAAATAAAACATTAAAAACGGTTTTTTTAATAAAAATAAAATTAAAAAAAAAAGAAACTACCAAACTGCCTTACAAAGTACCATTTTTCATTCCTACCAGCAATGCATGGGAGTTTCTGTTACTCCAAATCCTTGCCAATAGTTGATGTTGATGTTGTCAGTGATCAGGATTTAACCATTGTAATAGCTGTGTGGTGATATCTCACTGTTGCTTTAATGTACATTTCCATGATGATATATATATATACACATATATATATATATATATATATATATATACACTTATTTGCCATTTTGACATTGTATATCTTCTTTGTTGAGTTGTGTGTTAAGGTCTTTGATCTCTTTTTTTTTTTTTTTTTTAAGTAATCTCTACACCCAAAATAAGGCTCTAACTCACAGTCCCAAGGTCAAGGGTCCCATAGTCTATCGACTGAGCCAGCCAGGCTTCCCAACATCTTTGATCCCTCTTTTATTGGGTGGTTTTCTTACTGTTGAGTTTCTAGAGTACTTTATATATTTTGGATCACAGATCTTTATCAGGTTTGTGTTTTGCAAATACTTACTCCCAGTCTGTGACTTCTCATTCTTTTGACCTTGGCTTTCACAGAGCTAAAGGTTTGAGTTTTAATGAAACCCAACTTATCAATAATTATTATTTCTTTCATAGATCATGTCTTTGGTGTATTTAAAAAGTCATTGCCATACCCAAGATCATCTAGGTTTTTTTCTGTTATCTTCTAGGTTTTCTTTTTCTTGTTATACCTTTAGGTTTATGGTCCATTTTCAGTTAATTTTTGTGAAAGGTGTTGAAAAGATTGTCTTTGTTCTGTTGTGTTGTCTTTGCTTTTTTGTTAAAGATCAGTTGACTATTTGTGGACTCCTTTTTGTTCCCATTATCTATTTGTCTATTCTTTTGCCAATGCTATACTGTCTTGAATAATGTAGCTTTATAGTATATCTTGATGTTGTGTGTGTTCATGCCTCTTGCTTTTTTCTTTTTCATATTGTTTTGGCTATTCTGGGTCTTTTGCCTCTCCTTATAAACTGGCATATAGGAAAACAATTGAAGATTGTGTATTCACATTATATCTTGCAACTGTCCTATAATTGCTTTTTATTTTCAGGAGTATTTTTGTTAATTCTTTTAGATTTTTAAATGTACAATTATGTCATCTGTGAACAAGGGCAAATTTATTTATTTTTTCCAAATCTGTATATTTTTTACTTATTTTGTCAATGTATTTTCAAGAAATTTCGAGTACAATATTTAAAAGGAATATTAAGGTGGATCATCCTTGCCTTTTACCTGATCCTAGTGAGAAAGCTTTAGTTTCTCACCATAAACTTTTGTCTTAGCTGTAGATTTTTTGAAAATATTCTTTATCCAGGAGAGGAAGATCCCATCCCCTCCCCCCATTTTAGCTTATTGAGGGTCTTACAGTAATGCTGGCCTCATAGAAAGAGTTAGGAAGTATCTGCTTCTGTCCTCTGAAAGAGATTACAAAAATTGAGTATAATTTAATTTCTTACTTAAATGTTTATAGGATTTACTGGGGAACCCATGGGGCCTGGTGCTTTGTGTTTTAGAAAGTAATTACTTATTAATTTCATTTCTTTAATGGATGTCAGCATACTTAAATGGTATGTGTCTGTGAGTTTGGGCAGATTATGTTTCAAGAAATTGTTCTATTTTATCTAGGTTACCTAATTTTTTAAAATAGAGTTTTTCATAGTATTCCTTTATTTTCTTTCAGTATCCATGGGATCTGTAGTGATGCCACTGGTTTCATTTCTGATACTAGTAATTTGTGTCCTCTCTCTTTTGCTTAATTTGCCTACTTTCAGGCGTATCAATTTTATTGGTCTTTTTAAAGAACCATATTTTGGTTTCATTGATTTTTTCTATGATTTTATGTTTTCAATTTCATTGATTTCTGCTCTGATTCTTACTTTTTATTTTCTTCTTCTTAGTTTTAATTTAATTTTTACTCCTTCCAGTTTTCCAAGGTTGAAACCTACATTATTGATATTAGATCTTTCTTCTTTTCTAATATACACACTCAGTACTACAAATTCCTCTTTAAGCAACGTTTTTGCTTCATCATACAAATTGCATTTTTGTTTTTATTTAGTTCAAAATATTTAAAAATTTTTCTTCATATTTATTCCTTGGCTATACATTTTTAAGAAATATGTTGTTTAGTGTCTATATAAATAATATTTTTTGGATTTTCCAGTTAACTTTCTGTTATTGATTTATATTTTAATTCCATTGTGGTCTGACAGTAAACATTGCATGATTTCTAGTTATTCTAGTTTTTAAAATTTGTTTAGGAGTTTAGGGATCATTTTTAATGCTAGAAAAAAACCACTATGTTATATCTTTTTAGTATTTTAGGTCACAGTAATTTGTTCTATAACTTTATGGTTTAGAAGGTTATGATATTGCTTGAATTCTTTTTCTCATATTTATAACAACCCTTAACTCTTCTTTAGAGAAAATTCTTGGCTTTCCCTTCAAATATTATTTGTTAATATCTAAGACAAAATTTATAAAAAACCTTCATCTGAGTAAAGTAAAAAATTAAAACTTCTAAAACGCTGTCTTGGAGGTCATAAATTTTACCACTTCAAGCCTACTTAGATAATGTCCAGTTCAACTGACAGACTAAAATAGCTTTAATAAGCCCAGTTTGATTTGTAACTGTACAGCTTCTATCATAATTACAGATGAGACTGGTGGTACTTTAAAATTGTTAGAAAATGGACATTTTTATAATTTATTTATTTTGATTCTTGAGGATTTATGCCTGTTAGACAAATCTAAAGTGTATTACTTTGACCTATGTACAATAGATTTTATGGAATTAGAAGTGGATATTACATCCTGGACTTTAAACAAATGTTGGTAAGGTGCACTGGGTGGCTCAGTCAGCTAAGCATCTGACTTTGGCTCAGGTCATGATCTCACAGTTCATGAGTTCAAGCTCTGTGTTGGGCTCTGTGGTGACAGCCTGTGTCCTTCTCTGTCTGCACCTTCCCCATTTTCACTCTGTCTCTCTTTCTCAAAAATAAATATTCACAAAAATTTAAAAAAAAAATACTCTTAAAATAACAGCCTAATCTTAACTATTGCTGCTTAGTGCTTTTTTAATTTTTTAATGTTTATTTCTGAGAGTGGAAGAGAGCACAAGCAGGGGAGGAGCAGAGAGAGGGTGACACAGAATCTAAAGCAGGCTGCACACTACAAGCTGTCAGCACAGAGCCCGAACCCACCAACCCTGAGATCATGACCTGAGCTGAAGTTGGATGCCCAGGCATCCCACAGCTTGGGTTTTAATTTAATGAAAGCGGTAGTCATATTGTTTAAAATGGTCAGAAACCTATACACTTAATTTACACTTAGAATTCAGAACTAGGAAGAACTTTTCTTGATAAAGTTATATCCCTTCCCTTAATAAAATTGGCCAGTCTTTAACGTTTCACGTTTCCTTCTGGTTTAAGCAGCCCAGAAGCTCAGAGTCATTTATGCTGTCCGTTGCTAGCACCATCACTCTTTGCTGTTCCTTTCTGTGTTCCAGATTTACGACATTGGTCATGTACTCTTTTATTTTTGGTTCATTGTTTTTAAGTTACTAAGGTTCTCCCCTACTCTAATTCAGAGATAAAATACATTGCCAAAGTTAAGTTAAAGAAGGCACTAACTGTAATATTGGGAGTATCCACATTAATGGTAAATGTTTGCTGAGGAAAAGAGGGAAGGAAGGTACAGACAGAACAGAAATCATGTGAAGGTATATTAGAATTTAAGTCCTGCAAATGTGTCAAACTTCAGAAAAGTTCATTTTCCTAACACATATTTGAGGGAGGAAACACATCGAAAAATGTGATAAAAATAAAGCATTGGACACTCAGTATTATTGATGATGTAAAGCAGTTAAGGACAAAATAAAACTTTATTTGCTTTGCTGGGAACATAACTTACTTTCTCATTCTACCAGTTTAGAACTTGTCAGAAAAAAACGTAGTATATTGGCTCTATACAATTTTCTCTTAAATCTATGAATATTAGGGACAACTGGATGCTCAGTTAGTTAAGTGTCCGACTCTTGGTTTTGGCTCATGTCATGATCTCACTGCTCATGAGATCAAGCTCTGGATCAGGCCCCGTGCTGACAGCACAGACCATGCTTGGGATTCTCTTTCTCCCTCTTTCTGGCTCGCTCGCTCTCTCCCTCGCTCTCTTTCAGAATAAGTAAACAAACTTAAAAAAATAAATCAACGAATTTTGTTTCTATTTTTCCCTCCCTTTTTCTAAGCAAAATGTGATTTTGTTGAAAGGGTGTGGAATTTGAGGTCACATGTTTCTTAATTTGAATTCTGATTCTTCTGTTAATTCTTAGACTATGTAGAATACTAACCATAATGAGCTTAGGTTTTTGATCCCTTAAATGAGTGTAATAATACATGTGTTGTACCTCTGTGTGATAATATTGTATATAAAACATTTACTTAGGGCCTGACAAATGATAGACTCTCAAAAGTATTAGAAATAAGCAACGTAAAGAGTATTCCATAGAAAGGGGCTCCCTTACTCTTTAAGATAAAAGAATATCCAATAACTGACTTACATTTAACTCTGGAATCTGTTTCCTAATAAATATGTAGTTCTAAATAACACAATGAGGGGTGCCTGGATGGCTCAGTTGGTTGAGCGTCTGACTTCGGCCTAGGTCATGATCTCACAGTTTGTAGGTTCGAGCCCCACGTCAGGCTCTATGCTGACAGCTAGCTCAGAGCCTGGAGCCTGCTTCCGATTCTCTGTGTCCCTCTCTCTCTGACCCTCCCCTGCTCGCGCTGTCTCTCTCTGTCACACACACACAAAAAAAAAATGTTAAAAAAAATAAATAAATAAGTAAATAACACAATGAAAGTAGTAATAGCTATTTGTTGAATGCTTGATGCCAGAGTTGCCTCAGGTAAACTATTACATATATATTCATATCAATAAATATTATACATATATACATATATATAATTCTTCTATTCCACAGTAATTTTGTGAAAAATAATTGTGATCCCAATTTTACTTATATGAAAACTAACATTTGGTAAATGTTAAGACATACTGACATGGCAACTCTGACAACCTGTACTCAGTGTACGTTGGTGGAACCTTTCTGGGAAGTTATTTATCAATATCTGTAAAAATTTTTAAATCTATTTTAAAAAGTATTTAAATTATTGAAGTATAGTGAACATACAATATTATATTAGTCAATATACAATATTATATGCATTATATGCACAACCTAGTGATTCAACAATTCTGTACACTATGCAGCGCTGACCACAAGAAGGGCAGTACCCTCGCTCCTCATACAATGTTGTGACAGTATTGTTAACTGTATCCCCGATGCTGTACGTCTCATTTCCATGACTTATTTCACAACTGGAAGTTTGTGCCTCTTAATCCTTTTCCCCTGTTTCTCACGTCCCCCCATGCTGGTCCCTTTTGGCAGACATTAGTTTGTTGCATGCATTTATGCATCTGTTTCTTTTTTGCCTTTGTTTGCTGGTTTCAAATTCTACGTATAAGTAAAATCATATGGCATTTGTCTTTCTCTGTCTGACTTACTTCACTTAGTATGGTGTTCTCTAGGTCCATCCACATTGGCGCAAATGGCAAGATTTTTGTGGCTGAGTAATATTTTGAAATGTATATGCATACCACATCTTTGTCTGTTCATCTATGAAGGACACCGAGGTTGCTTCCATATATTGTCTATTGTAAATAATGCTGCAGTGAACATAGGGCCTCATACGTCTTTTTGAATCAGTGTTTTTGTTTTCTTTGGATAAATACCTAATAGTAGAATTAATAGATCGTATGGTATTTCTATTTTTAATTTATTGAGGAACTTCCATACTGTTTTCCATAGTGATTGCACCGATTTACATTCTCACTGACAGCATATGAGGTTTTCCTTTTCTCCATATCCTTGCTAACACTTGTTATTTCTTATCTTTTTGATAATAACCATTCTGACTGGAAGGGGGTTATATCTCATGGTTTTGACTTGTATTTCACTGATGACTAGTGACATTGAGAATCTTGAGGAAACATGTCCATAAATATGTTTCTAAGTCTGATGTACAAAAGATTACAGCCTAGGTTTTCTTTTAAGAGTTTTATTGTTTCAGGTCTCACATTTAGGTCTTTAGTCCATTTTGAGTTTATTTTTGTGTCTGATGTAAGATAGTGGTTCAGTTTCTTTTTTTTTTTTTTAATGTTTCTCTATATTGGAGAGACAGAGAGAGACAGAATGCAAGCTGGAGAGGGGCAGAGCGAAAGGGAGACAGAATCGGAAGCAGGTTCCAGGCTCTGAGCTGTCAGCACAGAGCCCAACAGGGGCTCACACCCACAAACCCTGAGATCACGACCTGATGCTTAACCGACCGAGCCACCCAGCCACCCCAGTTTCATTCTTTGGCATGTAGTTGTCTAGTTTTTCTCAATAACCGATTATTGAAGAGACCATTTTTTCCTCATTGTATATACTTCCCTCCTTTGTCAGAGATTAATTAAGCATAGGTTTATTTATGCACTGCACTCTGTATTCTGTTCTACTGATTTATGTGGTGTTTTTGTGCCAGTGCCAGTACCAAACTGTTTTTATTACTATAGCATTGTGTTATATTTTGTAATCTGGGATTATGATACCTGCAGCTTTATTCTTTCTCAAGATTGCTTTCACTACTGGGCACTTTTATGATTCCATACAAGTTTAGGATTATTTGTTCTAGGTCTGTGACAAATAATGTTGATATTTTAATAAATATTCTAACAATATTAATTTTTCTACTTCAGGAGCACGGTATCTAATTTCATTTGTTTGTGTTGCCTTCACTTTCTTTCATCAATGTCATGCAGTTTTCAGGGTATAGATCTTTCACTTCCTTGGTTAAACTTTCTCCTAGATATTTTATTCTTTTTGGTGCAATTTCAAGTGGAATGATTTTCTTAATTTCTTGTGCTACTTTATTATTAGTATATAAAAATACTACAGAACTCTACATATATTATTTTGAATCCTGCAACTTTACTGAATTCATTTATTAGTTCTAATAATTTTTTGGTAGAGTGTTAGGGTTTTCTATACAAAGTAATATGTCATCTGCAAATAGTGACTGTATTATTTCTTCTTTAACCAATTTGAATGTTTTTTTATTAGTTTTCCTTGTCTGTTTGCTGTAGCTAGGACTTGTATTTTGAATAAAAGTGGTGAGGGGACATCCTTGTCTTGTTCCTGATATTAAAGGAAAAGCTTTAATCACCATTGAGTAATAGGTTAGCTATTGGTTTGTTATGTATGGCCTGTTTTACATTGAGGTATTTTCCTTCTAAACCCACTTTGTTGAGAGTTTTAAATCATGAACTGATAGTGAATTTTCTTAGATTTTATTTCTGCATCTGTTGAGAGGGTCATATGTTTTTATATTTCATTTTGTTAATGTCATGTGTCACATCGATTTGTAGATATTAAACTAGTATATGTAAAGACCTTATTTTTGTTATTCTTTTTAATGTTTAGTTTTGAGAGACAGAGAGAGACAGAACATGAGTGGGGGTAGGGCAGAGAGAGGGAGACACAGAATCCGAAGCAGGCTCCAGGCTCTGAGCTGTCAGGACTGAGCCCAAACTCACAATCTGTGAGATCATGACCTGAGTGAAGTCAGACACTCAGCCAGCTGAGCCACCCAGGTGCCCCTATGTAAAGAACTTTAAATAGTAAATACATTTTCAGTCTATAGTTAATTAACATTATTTGTAAAAATAAGACTTAAAGAAAAATCACCAGACAATAAAGATGAACAGAGGCTACAAGAATGTGTGCTAAGGATGTGTGTCATTAGTTACATAATAACAAGTAGAAAATATACTCCAGGAACACAAGACGTGCTTGTTTTGTACATTGCTGCAACTCGGTGCCTAGAACAGTGCTGAGAACAAAGTAGGTCCTCAGTAAATGTTTATGGAAGGCATAAATACATAGTTAACACATAGTAGGAACATTTTAAAAACAAAATTTTCAGTAATAGAATTGTTAAATATATGAGTACAAGGATAAATTGTAAATTCATTCAGTTCTAAATTTTTAAAAACGGGATTTTTGGTTTTTTTAGTGGTTGATAAAGATCTTACTAGGCTGACTCTACCAAAGATAACTTTAATCCCTGGACCTAAAAAGGAATACACTAAAAAGTCACAATGTATATCCCTGGGTTTGGAGATTCAGGTTATTTTAATTTTATTTTTGTAATTTAAAAATGTTTCTCCAAAAAACCCATTTATTTTCATAAAGAAAGAAACATAAAATAGCACCCTGGTGTTTATTTTTTAGGAAGAATCCATGTGTTCTGCCACCTGGACTTTTGTTAGGTTCCTGGCCACAAAACAGTGCCCCAACAGTGCAGTCAGAGCTGCTCTGTCCCACTGATTCAGTCCAACTCCGTTATTGACAGAAATACTAAACTTTTCTTTATGATTATAACTCTTAATTTTAAATTCTCTTTTTGTCTGTTCCTGGTCTCAGATCTTCTATAATAATTTGAGTTCTCCAATTTTTGTCTCAGTTCCCCTCCGTTACTGGAAAGCAAACTGATGCTACTTCCTTGATTCTGAGCTTATATCTATTTATATTTAGTGTTTACTTCTCTTTTCTCTTTGAAGGTGGGTTTCCGGATGCATAGCTGTAAGTGTTACATTGCTCTTCAGTTCTTTGTCCTAGTACAAGTCTCCTCCAGTAGAATAGCTCTTTGCTGCCACCTTCTGGTTTTTGGCTGCTAAAGCCAAGCAGCAGGTCAAAGGTGACTGTTTCAGTCTGGGCTCTTCTCAGCATCTGAGAATGCTCCCCCTTTTCTTTGGTTTCTTTCAAGTCCTTTGGAGTGATATTTTGATATATTTTATTCTCCAAAACCAGAATTGACTAGTTTTTATGGAGACTTTATGTCCCCCGAAGCCTAGGTTTTATACAATTTTTTTTTACAGAGAAAGCTCGTTGACCTCTACTCTAAAAAATACAAGAATAGCAAATATAGGGAGTATCCACAGCCTTTATGGATGAAGCAAGTACCCAAAGAAGGAGTAAGTGTGAAAGAGGCTGCTTTCGCCCCAAAGCGGAGTAAGGGCGTACTGGACAGAGCATGGGTGTGTCTGAGTTGATGAACTTAAGCAGCCACCTGCCAGGTGTCAGACACTTTGATGGAGGTTAAATGGAATTTGAATGGAGTTTCTGGATAGAGAACCCGGCTTGAGGGTAAGCACCTTTGGTTTTCCACATGCCAGCTGGCAGCTGGAAAGAAGGAGGATGAAGGAGGAAACAGCTGGAAACAGAACAAGGATGTGAAGCGCCTTGCTGCAGCCTTGTGAGCCCCACCACTGCCCTCTGTTGATAAAGCCCCACCTCAACTCAGTTAGAGAGTGGATTTAGAGCTAAAGGCAATGATTAGATAACTGGCACATGCACACCTTTCTAATTCAGTTGGTTTCTGTATGTAACTGAGCACCATTTCTTCTCTTTAACTTACAACTTTTGAGTCTCTTTTAATCTTAAAGAGTCTCCTACATTTAAAAAATTATCTTTTATTGCATTGATATTTGCTGAAAAGTCTAGGCCAGTTACCTTCCAAAACATCTCTCACTATGGGTTTATTTTTTTGTTCTCATGGTTAGATGCAGGTTCAACACTTCCGGCAGGAGTATTACATAGTAACTGTATTGTGTCAATGAAACACCACAACGCACGTGGTACAAGTTTGTCACATTATTAGTGACAAACTTAATATTTGATTATTTGGCTAAAGTTATGACCAACAAATTTATTCATTTTCCTGTTGTAATAATGACTCAATTGAGTGATATTTTAAGAACATGCAATTATCTTTGTTTCCAAAAAAATTTTTTACCCAAATTTAGCATCTATTGGTAAGTCTTGGTCAAATCCACTTTTGTCATGGGTGTGAAATGGTGATTTTTTTTTTCTGGGCTTTTATTCCCTTTATAATCAATCAGCAATTAGAAGAACCAAAAAGTTTGGTACAAGCTGGGTTGCAGGCCGTGTGCCTGAAAATGGCAGTTTTCTTTCAGTTCTTATTCAAGCCCTTGTTGCCTCTGCTTTTCCTACCACTTCCCCTATGGGCCCAAGTCTCAGACAACCATCGTCGGCCTGGTTTCACTCCCCACCCTTCATATGCTGCGCATGAGTCAGAATCTGGGTGATTATCTGGAGTTTCTCATTATATAAAGAGATTTTTTTAAATCTATTTTTGAATTTGTAAGAACCTAAAACTTTTACAGTTTAATTACCAACCTAGGGACCAAAAGCAGTGTGTTTGTTATTTGTTAATGCATTTGTTCAATAAGTTATTTATTCAGGAAATGTTTTTATAGCTACCGTAACTCTTAGTCATTCTCCAGCCTGTCTTCTTGAACATTTTCAATGATAGTTCAATGGATGTTTTACTAAGAAGACTGTACTCTATCTCTTGCATCAAGTCTACAGTAATATGTATTCATTTTCCTAATTCTATTGCCAGCAGCTCTGTAATTCACACTTCATAATTAGAAGACAGCATCTCTGATGTTGTGTAGTAATGTCAGTTAAAACTATGGAGAGTTGAAATCTATCCAAGTAACAGGAAAAAAATTTTTTCTACACATTTTTTACCTACTAAATTCCAAAGAATGATTTTTTTTAAGAAAAAAGAAAAAAAAATTATTCTGGCTAGATCGAGAATCTGATTACATTTTACATACTTCAAACTATCTTGTTTTCAAAATTGAATGTGTTCCTCTGGAAGGTGTTATCAAAAGCAAACTGATAGTTTTTTAAAGAGAAAAATTGTAGACTGGTTAAGTCTTTCCCTTTTGATTACTTTGACCTTTTAGTTCAGGGTTATAAAGTAACCTGAAATGAACTGAAATTCTCTTTTTCTTGGTCTTGTAACACTTTCTACCTTTGTTTCATATAACATCAGGTTCTTTGGTTGGTTGGTTGGTTGTTTTTTTACAATACTCAATTTTTAATGAATATTTTAGTCTTTATCATAATGTAAGTAAACTGTAGCTTGTGTTATCGATTTTTTTCAATATTTTCTGATTTTCTATAAATAAAACCTTTTTTGATTTGATAATATATAGGGTAGAGAAGATTTCTTGAAAAGACTCACTCGAGGTAAAGCGGCTAATGGAATGATGATTCAGGTAATCCTAATTTGGTTTCAATATTTTATTCTTCCTTTAATTTGCATTTTACTTAGCATTTTAAATTTGCCTGTAATGAGGCATCTTTTCCCTACTTGGTTTGCAAGCCAGCGGTTTTCTCTCCTTAGCTGATGGGGGTTGCCCTTTGAGTGCGGCCAGCAGGGTCTGATCATGCATAAAGAAACTGACCTCCCGTACACATAACTCATTTTGTGGCTTAATGGGAATTTCTGCCAGTCTGGTAGAAGGGCAGTGAGATCTTATTCCTAAGTGTCTCTTTAGTTTGTTTTGTGATGATGTTAGGTTTTCTTTACTTTTAGTGTCTTTCAATTGAATTTCTTTATTTAACACTGAAAGAAAACTATGCTATTGCTATATAAAGATTTTGAAATTAAATTAATATAGCTAGCAAAACCAATTGAATTTTTTTTTATCTTCACCTACCTCCTGCCTATCCTTTGGAACCCAGGTTGTGTGTTTTGATCCTTGGCATGTTTCTAGAATGCCTCCCCTTCAGAAATACATCAATACTTGAGATTGTAAAAATAAAATCAAGAGGCAAAACAGTCTAAAACAGTGTTATTTTATATGCTTATTTGAGACTATCTGCACCTCTCGTCTTCTTTGAAATAAACACAAATTTTATGATTTCTTTTGTTAGGAATTTTGGCAGTGCTTCTCTGCTTCTCTATGCTGAAAATGCCAAATTTCCTGAGTGATTTTTCTCTCTATGTATATGTGTGGTCAATAATTCCATAATCTCCTAGCCTTCTTAGCTTAATATTTTGTCATTAACTTCTTGTTCATTGGGTTTATTGGGTTTTAGATTGCAAGAATTGCATACATTTCAATATTTGTTGTTAATGTGCTTTTTAACCTTATTGTCTTCCAATATTTAGATAAAAGTGTTAGATTTTTATTATCTAGATTAAGTTTTGCTCGCATTTTTTAAATAATAACTGCATTGTTTAAATATGCTATAGTCATACCTGTTGCTTTTTATGGTGGAATAATTCTTTTTTAATTTTCAAATAACCACAAACATTACTGCGTGACACAAGATTGAGACTCAGTAAATGTTTACTTTTTTTTTAAGTTTTTAATTACAGTTAGCAGGCAAGGTCATGTGAGCTTCAGGTGTACAGTATAGTGATTCAACCCTTCCATAGATCACCTGGTGCTCATCATAACAAGTGCCCTCCTTAATTCTATGTTTAGTTAGTTAATAACTGAATGAATTATTTAACATCTTTGCTGGCAGAAAAGACTGTATTCCATTCAAGAAGAACACCTACTTGAGAGGCAGGAGCTTATGGACAAGAAAGCAATGCACACCCTCTCAGCGGCGGAACTCGAGACCTGTCTGCCTGAACTAGAAGAAGAGGCCATGAGAATCAGAGCTGCCCACAAAGAGCATGTTGACGTAAGCATTTACAATTAATCCAGAAGCTAATTTCCAGGACTATTTAGGTGGATAAATCACATATGTGATTTTACATTATTATTTGGAATATTATGATTTCACATAGGAAGACATAAAAGCATGAACAAAATGAGTATTATATGACCGCACAGCTGATCTATCATGGAACCAAACAGCAAGAATGTGAATGCTGTCACCTCGAATCCCATACTCTTAGAGTGTCCTTAGGAACAAGCTGTTTTCAAACAGAGGAGTAGTGAGCTATCTTTTCTGATTGCCCACTATGGTAAACTTAATTCGAGGTCTTCACTATTTGTTAATAAAATGCTAAAGCTATGTTTACTCAAATATAAAACATAATGCATCTTGACAGTTTTATGGTCAATTTTTGATATATGTGGAAGAAGTTAAGACACCTAGGATGAAAAATAAAGCAAATGATGATAAAATATTTTCAAAACAACAAGTTTATGGCAGTAACTGATACTACTAGCCCTTCCCAAAGAAAAATTTAGTAGAAAAATATGTGTGCGTCATCTCATTAGTCTTCTGGAGAAGTAGAGGGTGTGGTAAGAGTTATACATTCTTGTCCTTGCACGCAGAGAGGACATACATATATTCATTTGGGCCATTTGGCAAAAGGATCTTTTTCTTTGCAAATGATGATGTAACTTTTATATTCTCTTAGTCTTTAATAATTTTCAGTGTTTTTTTAATTTAAAAACTTTATGATGTATAAAATGTCACCATTATGAAAGTTTATTTTGTTCTTCAAAGCCTCCCAATGAAATAGCCAAGACAGAGTTTATCTGTGTCATAGACTTGAGAAAACTTGGGCTTAAATGCATGAAGCAGCTTGTACAAGGCCATAAAACATGGCAACAAGAAATTCTGAGTATACTACTATATCCAGGCCTCTTAATTGTTTATCCTAGAGCTCATGTAATGAATATAAAACCAGCACTAACACCTAGTGAGATAAATGATTTTAATAATGGCTCCTCCTTACATTAGTGATGGAAATTTATTAATTGCTTCAAAAGCCTCAGTATAATCATCTGAGTATAATGAATTCCTAAAAAGATTAATGACTTTTATTCCCCCTTATTTTATAATAGCCATTGTTTTTTTCTCATCTTATAGTTCAGTAATCATTTTTGCTTTTATTATATTTTAATAGTTTATAAATTATGAGACCTGTAAATTTAACACAAACTCTTGAAAACAAGAAGTTTTTATGCACTTTTGGTAATGACTGCTGATAATTTGTGTTTGCAGTTTTATTTTTGGTTAAAATATTTTAAATATCATGTTGAAAACTTAAAATTTCCAAAGTGAATTTATTGGTTTTTGTTACTTAGCTAAAACAAATTAGATATTTGTTTTCTTTGGTAATTCAAGTAGAATATTGGGTGTGGATATCATAGTATATTTTTGTTATTCATGTTCGGTGGTCCTTTCCCCTTCTACCAAAATATACGTTGTTTTTATTAAAATGGTCATTTGGGAACTACTTGGTCTAAACCAGGATAATTGGATGGTAAATGCTGTACATCTTAATTTATGACTGTCTTCTAGATATTAAATAATATAATTGAGAGGAAAGAACATGTTACAAGAAATGTGGAAAAAGCAAAGAAAAAGTTGCAAAAAAGGGGGAAGAAAACTCGAGATGCAATAACAGAAACTGAGGTAAGAAATTTAATATCAAAAATAATTATGAATTTCCAACCTCTTTATGTCAATTAAAACTATTCAAACAAATTCACTTTAGGTGGGTACCTCTCATTTCTAATTGGTTGCACTAAGTTTCTACACACACACACACACACACACACACACTCACACACACACACACACACAATCTCTGTGTCTTCATTTCTTTTTCTTACAGTGTTCTTCCCATGGCACTAGTGCATCCTTCTGTTAGCCTTTACTACAAGGTGGATGTAGGTATTTCTGTATTGTATCAGGTAGTACCATGTTTCTAGAGATGAAACCAATCTATAAACTGAAACACTTGTTAATATCCAACCTCTCAATTTTAACCCTCACACCGGTGTACAGGCAGCATGGTATATATTAAAAGGCTTTGGGACTTTTTCCAAATTAGTAATATTCACTCCCTGGAACTCCTCATCTCCAGTGTGCTGTCTTTTGAAAATGAGTGGATATGGGGAAGTGGAGATAGTCCATTATCTTCCACTTGCTATCCTCTGGATATTTTAAAGGTAGCACCAGTTGGATTTGTTGGTGGACAGCATGTTGGCTATGACATAGAGGTGTAATCATTTTTAAAAACTTTGTCGTAGGCCACAAAATAAATATTTAAAAAATTACCAAGGAAAATAATAATACAAGACCAAGAACAACAGATACTGGTAGTTTTCAGTTCTCTATATGCCAGGCATTATTTAAAGTGCGCAGACATATTAACTCATTCCAACTGCATAATAACTCTACAAAGAGTGTGCTATCATTATCTCCATTCTACAGTTGAAGAATCTAATGCCTTGCTTTTTAATTAACTTGTTCAGTTTCACACAGCTCATTCATGGCAGAGTCGAGATTCACTAAATCAGGCCTTGGCACTAAAATCTATGCTCTTAACCGTTACATTAATCTGATCTCACACAGTTTACTTTTGTTGAATACTGTGAAGTAAAATCAGAACTCTAACAAAAAAATTTACAACCACAAGAAAATACTTGTATAGATCACTGGAAATACATTTTTAGAATTTTTAAAGTTAATTTATTTTAAGAGAGAGAGAGAGAGAACAACTGAGGGAAGACCAGAGAGAAAGAGGGAGAGAAAGAATCCCAAGCAGGCTCCACCCTGTTAGCTTAGCCACCACAGTTCCCATGTCCACATCTGAATATTAGTTTCAAAACTATTAACTAAAGATTGCCAAAGGTGGTATGTCTGACACAAAAACAAGTTTCAATGAAGAATATGGCTGAATGCGTTCTTTGTACATGTGTTCAAGGTTATACAAAGTACGAAGAGTCGAAGGGCTAGAGAAGAAGGGTTAATGTTCTTTTATTTGTCCTTCATTTTAGTTAGCCTTTCCAGTTGTTATTGAGCACTTGAGATCTATTAAACATTATTGGAATTTGCTGGAGTTGATGAAGTAAAAGGAGAACTTTGTTCACTCCAGAAGCACATGATCTTTTTGGGGCACAGACAAGGACACAGAGAGCATTAATACTCTGTGACCAAAGCCAGGGCAGCAGTATAATGAGGTGGGAGAATGTCATGGAAGAGGAAACCAACCTGGACTGAGGGAACTGGGGAAAGTTTTTCAGAGATTATTACTCATGGAGCAAATGGAGGTTAAGTACTTGCATTGCCAAGATGGTGTAGAGAATAGAGATGATACACACGAAAGTCTAAAAGAATGGAAAAAAGATTGGCCTTGGAGGTATTCAACAAATGGTTTCCATTATTATTACATAATTTTTAAATTGGCGAAGAAAGGAGGTAAGGGCATTTTAGGAACAGATGCTATGTGTGCAAAGCAAAGGCACCGTAGATGTGTTTGTGGACTTTTAAGTAGTTTGGTAATGACCAGAGAGCAGGATACCTATTATAAAAGTAAACAGAAATGAAGCTAGTGAGATGGGCAATACCCAAATGAAGAAACCTCTTGTGTACCATGCTGCCACCGAACTCCAGACTGTTGTAATTCAAACATTAATAGCATTTATTAAGTACTCTTAATGCTGATTGGTGTGCAAAAAAGACTGTAGACCCTATTTCTATCTTCTAGGAACTTAAATTCTAAGACAAGTATTTTTAAGACAAATAATTTTATCTTTTATGTGCATAAGCATTTCAATCATGGCCAAGCTAACCATGGGCCATTACTGAATTTTTACTATTTTCACCCCCATTTAAATCATAGAGAAGAATCTAAACTTACTACATTTAGATAATTTAAAAACACATTTATTAAATCTTATTTAAAATATCTGAAATTAATAGTTGAGGATCTGAATATAATCCTCATTTTTAAGTTTATTTTGAGAGAGAGAGAGAAAAAGCGTGAGTGGGGGAGGGGCAGAGAGAGAATTTCAAGTAGGCTCTGCACTCAGTACAGACCTTAATGTGGGGCTTGAACTCATGAACTGTGAGATCATGACCTGAGCCAAAGTTGGACGCTCAAGTGTCTGAGCCACCCAGACTCCCCTATAATATTTATCACCTAATATTTTTAAAATATGTGACTTGAAGTGACAGGTTTTGAGAAAAGTAAGCCAAAGAATGATCAGATTATATATGTACTTTTTTTTATGCCTCTATTCCTATTTGCTCCGGGGGCTCTTCAGCATTTATCAAAAGAGTTACGAATGGCTCTTGGGGTTCCCAAGGATTTTGCTCACTGGAGACGTTCACATTTGTACCCCTGATTGACATACAGCATCTAACAACTTCCTTCTAGACTCAGGTCACTATAGTGACGTTTCTACTATTTTTTGATGCCGTGGAGGGGAATATGTCATTCACATTTACCAAAGGCTCAGTGATGGTACCTATTAAAGTGCCAAAATACTGTTTTTTTCTTTTCCCTGCTGTCTGCAGGAAGCACACTATCTTTCCTTTAGATAGAATACTCTGACCCCACCTTCAGCATTGTTGAATTGGCTGGTGTGGTCTCAGTTGTAGGTACTATTACTTCTGAGGTCTTCTTAGTTTCCTCCAAGAATCTTCATTCAAGATTAAGTCATGAGTTATGGACTCTGACTTAAAAGTCAAGTTTAGTGATAGCATGCTGTACTCAGACTTGCCCATACCTAGCTTACTTAGCTTATTCCATACTTATGTATCTCTTCCCACTTGTTCGAGGGGTTGACTTTTCTCATAGTAATATTATTTTGTCATAGTAATAATAATAATATCCTGTTGGGTCTCATTTACGAATTCTAGTAAGCTATCTTTCTGCCATATTCAGATATTGAAAATAAACTAAAAACAAAAAAAAACAAAAAAACAAAAAAAAAACCCTCATTTATCAGTAGACTGATTGCAGAACTTTCAGAAAAAGAAAGGAAGAGAGGATATGGAAATTCAAATACAGTACCCAGTGTTGAAAGTCATGGACAAATAGTGGCTAGAAAAATAAATATTAAAGATTAGCCTTTCTTCTTGAAATCTGTAAGAGTAGAGAAAGAACCAGAGAACATGTGGGGGGAAATGGAGTAAAATAGGAGCAAAGGGAGCAGTTGAGATCTGTGAAATCACTCGGGAGAGTCGCCCTGATTAGAAGCAATGCCAGACGTAGGGAACAGCCTTCAGTAAGTCAGTCATCCCGTCAGTAAATCATTCAGTCAATATAGGCCTCAACAGTCATGAAGGGATCATGCAAAAAGTAGATCAAAATAAAATCTTCAGTCCAGAATTGCACAGGCCAGCCTTGGGAAAGTGTTCCTGGGAAAGTGTATTAAATATAAACTTATTTTGCTTGAAAGATCAGGACAGGAAAGAATATATATTCTTGCCTACCTTCATTGTACATGTTTGAAAGCCAGTAACCGCATGTTTGCATTTTGAAAGCTGTGCCATTGAAGTGTGCATGTATGGGGCTGTTTGGAGGGGCAGACACATTAGTGCAAGGAAGAGCGGGGAAAAGGGAGAGAGAGGAAAAGAGACAGAGGGAGAGAGACTATCTTCTTCTTTTTTTTTTTTTTTTTTAGGCTATTCTAAGTGCTTTTTTTTCTTTTTTTTTCCATAATATTTTATTGTCAAATTGTTTTCCATACAACACCCAGTGCTCTTCCTCACAAGTGCCCTCCTCCATCACCACCACCTCTTTTCCCCCCTCCCCCTTCAACCCTCAGTTCATTCTCAGCATTCAATAGTCTCTCAAGTTTTGCGTCCCTCTCTCTCCCCAACTCTCTCTCCCTCCTCCGCTCCCCCTGGTTCTCCATTAGGTCTGAGAGACTATCTTCTAACCCATCTTTTAGAAAATCACATCAGATGTAACTATGAAGAAGGGAACATATATCTAAGTCGTTGATTATGTTGGTAGGAAAATACTGTTTGCTTTTAATTTTTCACATGGCCAAATGTAAATGTGTCCTTAAGTTGCAAGAATTTGAAAATTCTAGTATTTAAAATAAAACATTTTTGGGGTACTTGGGTGGCTCAGTTGGTTAAGCATCCAACTTTGGCTCTGGTCATGATCTTGCAGTTTGTGGCTTCGAGCCCCACAGGGGGCTCTGTGGAGACAGCTCAGAGCCTGGAGCCTGCTTTTGATTCTGTGTCTCCCCCTTCTCTCTGTCCCTCACCTGCTCACAGACTCTCTCTCAAAAATAAGTAAACGTTTAAAAAATAATAATAATCAAACATTCTTAAATTTGTTTTCCAGGAAAAATACTTAATGATTTCTAAAGAAATAAAGACCACTAAAAGTAAGACAAATATGTATAATGAAAAAATAGATCAATTGAATAAGGAACTAAGAGAAAAAGAGAAGGAAAAGACTATTTGGGCTCAGACACTTAAGCATTTAAAGTAAGTATTTAAATTTTATTAAAATTTTAAATGGTCAATACATTATTTATAAAAGAAAGATTAGGGTGCCTGGGTGGCTCAGTTGGGTAAGCATCCAGCTTCGGCTCAGATCATGGTCTCACGGTTCGTGGGTTCGAGCCCTGCTTCAGGCTCCCTGCTGACAGCTAGCTCAGAGACTGGAGGCTGCTTCAGATTCTGTGTCTCCCTCTCTCTCTGACCCTCCCCTGCTCGAGCTGCCTCTCTCTCTCTCAAAAATAAATAAAAAACAGTAAAAAAAAAGATCAAATATCCATATTTAAGATTTATTCTTTTTTTTTAATAGTTTATTGTCAAATTGGTTTCCATACAACACCCAGTGCTCTTCCCCACAAGTGCCCTCCTCCATCACCACCACTTATTTTCCCCCCTCCCCCTTCCCCTTCAACCCTCAGTTCATTTTCAGCATTCAATAGTCTCTCAAGTTTCACATCCCTCTCTCTCCCCAACTCTCTTTCCCTCTTCCCCTCCCCCTGGTCCTCCATTAGGTTTCTCCTGTTTTCCTGTTAGACCTATGAGTGCAAACATATGGTTTCTGTCCTTCTCTGCCTGGCTTACTTCACTCAGCATGACACCCTCGAGGTCCATCCACTTTCCTACAAATGGCCAGATTTCATTCTTTCTCATTGCCATGTAATACTCCATTGTGTATATATACCACATCTTCTTGATCCACTCATCAGGTGATGGATAAGATTTATTCTTAAAATGATCCATAATTTGCCATTATTATTTCATGTGGAATAAACATGTAATATTTGATCATTTTGGTTTAAAAACATAAATTGCATTCATTTTTGTTACTCCACTGAGTTTATTATTTGAGTAACTGCAAATATTTATTCTTTTGAAGTAGAAAACTTCTCTTAATTATGAAATTAATAATCTTTCCCATTAATTTCAATATTTCTCACTCACATGACATGAGTGAGAAATATGGTTTTTCACCCAACCTTTTTTGGTAAGTTGTAAGGTAAGCCTTTATAAAGAGACACTCTACAAAACCTCATGTAACTTTTTCATATTTATTGTAAAATCCTCTTATTCAGTCCCTTCATTAGTCAGGGGCATACATGACAAGGGTTAGCAAGGTCTTTCACTTAGAGAATGACCATAGTGTAAGACCCTTTAGTGTTTCCGTAGACACTTACTTAGAGCTTACGTATTCCTCCTTTATTCCTTTTTGTTCTTATTTTCTATTTTGTAATATATTGAGAACAGAGCTTGAAGGACTGTTGGAAGAATATTCATTGGTCACGTTCAGAAATTATAGTTTGATTTAAGTAAGAAGGCTAACACAGAATTAGCAAAATCATAGCCCTTGAGGGATAAAATGTCAGAAAAACAGTTATGCACAGCTTGATTTTCACATACTGTAATAGAGTTAGGGCATACACTCAACAAGGATTTATTTAGCTGTTACTATAGGGTAAAAATATGTTCAAAATGACCATACAGCTTTATCTGAAAAACACTAAATCCTATTCAGTATATCATGTAAGAAAGTAAGGAAATACGCTGTTTATTTTGAAAGATATTGATCTACATTGTTTAGTATCTATACGAATATGCAGAGGCTCAATGATGTAAGCTTAATTTTTTTTTAATTCACATTAAACCTGTAAAGATTTAGTTTAGGAGCTGATGAATTTCCTTTCTTCAGAATTCTTACCATTTCAGTTCTAAAATTTTCTTCTGTGGCTAGATTATATTGCTCTTGGGGGAAGAATGGTCACCATTCTAGAAATGTGAATAAAAAGAGTTATCAAATTTCTGATAAAGTGAGTATGTAGTGTTGACCTGCCATATCCGGCAGAGCAAGACAGAACTAGATTTGCAGTCTGGTTCCGGCATTGACTAATTAGCCTTTACAAGCTAATCATGCTGAAGTTTTAGTTTCCTCATCTGTAAATTGCTGTACTAATTCTTCTTTCATAGGGTTGTTGTACTAAATGAGGTATTATAGTCAAAGCACTTTAACATTTTAGTCCCTCAAAAACCTTAGCCCTGCTGCCTTTTAGCTAACTGTGCAAAGGATTCAATTCTCTATCCTAGCAGAAATCAAAACAAATACCGGTAACCTAAGATTGTATAGAGCTTTGGCAGCTGCTTATTCTGTATTTTGTGTTACTGATCAGTTCTGGCAATTGTTTCTAAAGCCTATGTGCTTTGCAGTAATGTCTTAACCACTTTTTGATGCTTTTTCTGCTTGCGTTGTTCTTTATTTAAATAAGACCCATTTAATCTCTGTGTCAATATATACTTAGTTGCAAGTGACAAAAGACACATACACACACACAAAGAAAACATATTCATAGGACAGTTTAAACTAAACAATGGGGAAATGAGATGTCTTCTAGAACAAGGGCCTTTAGGAAGGGTCAGTTGCAGAGTTGGTTGGTTCAGCAGATTGACACTAGGTATTCATTTTTTTCTCTTTCCACTGTGCCCATTGTCATCAAGTTTGAAAACATGATTCATTCGCTTAGTGGATGGGAGCCTCTTCTACATGGAATTAGGTCCTTGCCTTTTATCTTATTAGGCTATATTAATATATATGTTCATTCCTGAATAATTAGCCACACGCTAGTCTAATCTCATTGTACTTAATTTAACTAGAATGTATGTTTGGGGTTATATGCTGCATGGAAGAGGCACTCTTTTGCAATGACAACAAAATAGAGGCATGCAGGATAGGCAACCAAGAAAATTCACTAAATTTCCCCAGAGGTTTTTTTCCCAACTGGATCATTTAGAAGTAGTTCTATGGAGGTCGGCCTATGGAAAAGATTAGGGAACTTTCCAAAACCCTTCAGTTCTAAGACTTTTAAATATTGGCTCTTCAAAAATGTATCACAAATGTATTTCAGAAAATAAAATATGAATTGATCAGTGGCAAATACAATTCTTTCTTCATAGGAACCAGTATGAAGCTATAAAATATAAAAAGGAACATGCTCAAGCTGTGTTTGATCAGCTCGTAAGTGAGAAAAAAACCTGTGAAAGGAGACTCTATGAGGAGGGACAGAGATACACAACACTCACTACCATGAGGCAAAACACTCTGGCAGATATTAAGGTGAGTATTATTTTTGGACTGTCTTAGAATGAAGAAAATATAGTGAGAGTCGAACTAGCAGCTAGTCTGAGGCACTCGTTTTACGTATTGAAGTAGCAATCATGTTTAAATTTTAAAAATGAATCCGTTAGCATAATAAACATGTAATTTCTTATTTTTCTTCTAAGTAATTATAATATATTCATTTATCATATTGTACTTCTTAATGCACTTAATGCACTTTATTAATTAATATGCACTCTCATTGTGTACAGATCTTCCTTGACTTGCAAGTAGGTTGTATTCTGGTTAACTCATCATGAGTTGAAAATATTGTTGTTAAAAATGCGTTTAATATACCTAACCTACCAACATCATAGCTTAGCCTAGCCTACCTGAAGTGTGTTCAGAACACTTGCATTAGCCTACAGTTGGGGAGAATCATCTAACTCAAAGCCTATGTTATAATCAAGTGTTGAATATCTCATGGAATTTATTGAATACAGTACTGACGATGAAAAACAGAATGGTTGTGTGGATAAAGAATGGCTGTTAAGTGTATCAGTTGTCTACTCTCATGATCATGGCTGGGGGTGGGGTATGCTGCCACCGCCCAGTATCGCAAGATGGTATCCTAACCCATATCACTAGCCTGGGAAACAATCAAAGTTCAAATCTCATGGTAGAGTTTCTACTGAATGCATATTGCTTTTGTACCATTCTAAATATATATATATATACGGAATGATTGGTAAAGTCAGGGACCTTCTGTACGTCACTTTATTTTGAAGTCTACTGGTATAAAAGCATAATTTATATTTATTCCAGAGCTGCTATTATATTTTTAATGGGTGATGTGGGGATAGTTACATTTTCTTTCTGAATAAACATACTTTGACTGTTTATCAACCATTTTTTTGAATAAGAATATTTCATGCTCTTTTCCTTTAGAAAAGTTCCCCATAGATTTTAATTGCCCTGTAAACTTACTAGTTAGAAATAGAAATCATATGATACATTTTTTGTTTAAGTTTTCTAAAGCTATACATACTAATTTTTTATGTAGAATGAGTAAATGATACAATTTAGTAAAGGGATTTCTCTCCTATTTTATATTTTGGATTAGTTTTTGTTACATTTAATTGTAATAATGAATGCCATAGCTTTTTCAGTATATTTATAAACATTGCTTCTTACCAAATGGAAATCACTTCTAAAAAATAAAGAATTCTATTGTATCTTATCAAAACTATTTTCTGCCAAACTTTTAAAGATATATTTAGTACATAACATACTTTTATATGCTATTTTTGATCGTGATATTTATGTATCCAATTATAATATATATTCATATACTCAGTTACTTTTTACATTTTGAAAGAAATTGCGTAAAACATTTTTAAAAATTAGAGCAAATAAACATTAAGCAAGTATGGCAGTGAATGTGCATACCATCTTTCATGCTATTTTGATGATCCTTACTGTAGAAAACTATTAACAAAAGAACAATACAGTGCTCCTGGGTGGCTCAGTACATTGAGCATCCGACTTCGACTTCAGCTCAGATCATGATTTCACGGTTTGCCGGTTCAAACCCCACATCAGGTTCTGTGCTGACAGTATGGAGCCTGCTTGGGATTCTGGGTCTCTCTCTGCCTTTCCTCTGCTTGCACTCTGTCTCTCTCTCTCTCTTAAAAATAAATAAAAACATTTAAAACTAAGTAAATAGAAAATAAAAGAATCATACAGGTGTCTGGGTAGCTCAGTCAGTTGAGCAACCAACTCTTGATTGCGGTTCAGATCAGGATCTCACTGTTCGTGGGATTGAGCCCCATGCCAGGCTTTCTGTTTGCCTTCCCTCTCCCCTACTTGTGCTCTCTCTCTCTCTCTCAAAATAAATAAATAAACTTTAAAAAGAACAATAATTTTATTAATAATAGTGCTAGGTAATATTCTTCCATTTTAAATATGACCTTTCACAGAAAAAGAGTCCTTGAGGGGGAGGAGACCTAACAATACGAAAATAATTGGTGCCATCTAGTGGCAATAAATGATGCCTCCTCTTGGAGAAGCTCTTGAAACACTGATGGCTAAATCTCAAGATTTGTGCTGTACGAATGGACTGGGGAGGTTTAGACGCAAATGCACCCCTCAAAAAGAGAAGGCTTAAGTTATTTACTGATTTAAGCATCATTCTCCACCTCATATTTTATCACAGCAGTAGAATTAGCTGTTTGACTTCAACCACATTTTCCAATCGTCCTGGTGCTGAGAACACAGTGGGATCTCAATAATCATTTATTGACTGGCATTTCAGCACTTTAATGGAACAATAATAATTAGTGAAATGGCAAAATATGGTCAGCAGGAGAGAGACAAAGAAAAATCCTGTAGAACTAGCCTCTCAGAAATTGAGATTTTTTTTTCATCCAAAATCTTGTCTCTGCTTTCTCATTCTGAAATGTGCCTACCTCCAGCCACTTGCCCATCACTGGGCTTTGTGTTTTGTTCTTAGTACCAGTCTCTGTCTGAACTTGTTCTTTTCATTCATATTTTTGGTTTGTTGTCTGCCTGCATCTTGCAATACTAATGTATGTCAGTGAGATTTTCTGTCACATTCTTCTCTGCATCCTATAAGCCCAGAATTATGCCTGGCACAAGGGAGGACTCAATGAATACTCATTGAATGACTGAATGAATAAATGGATGAACATATGTTTTTTTGGTAATTTTGCTGTCCACGTGCATGATAATGCCTGAAAGCAGGAGCATTTCAGGGTCCCTTTCCATACTCCACCAGCCTGATGCTGTAGTTGAATACTCATGCTGTATGCAAAAGCTGAATCTCTCCCTTTCTTTCTCTTATTCTCTCTCTCTCTCTCTTTGATAATACATGAGACATTTGCCATCCAGTCTGTTATTTGTAGGCAAAAATGGATATATTCTCTATTGCTTTCTAGCAGTTGAGGATTCTGCTAAATATCTGAATGATACTTCTTAAATGACCTTAAGTTTATGTGAAATTGCCTCTTATCAGCTCTTGGAGAGTTCTTTGTTATTCATTTACCCTATGTGATCAGAAGTTTGAATGTGCCTAGTTTAGAAATGGATATATCTTATCATTAGTGACACTATGATTATGATCAGTTATTGGCATTAAATAGTGGAAAGAATGTGATTCTTCATAGAAAACTATTCTCATTCCTGTTTAGAAATTGGATGAGGTAAAAATTTGTAAACATGTATGTAATATGAAGCATTCCCAGTGGAAACAAGTTTTATTAGGCATCATTATAAATGTTGTATTACTAATCTGGGGTGTCCCCTCTGGGCAAAAGAGATCACAATTATGGATCATCTGAAGAAATTGTTTAATAAAAGCATATAAAATCCACAGTAGAATTAACTGGGGTTATAAGAAAAACATGCCATAGAATTAGAACTACAAACATGCAATAAAATGGTTTAAGAAAAAATTGTATGCAAACTTCAGATAGCATACAATATGATTCTGGAGTTAAATTCAGCCTTTTTAGTATATATTTCTATATCAGATATCTTTAAAAGAAAGACATTTTTTAATGTTAAATGGAGTTTTTATTAACTACCAATAGTTTACAAATATAATTAAGATTAAAGTGTCACTATAGCATATCCGTCAAAGTACTAAAGTACTATAGCTCTCACTACTGATCTTCCTTTTAGTTACTAGAAAGATCCAAACAAAACTGGAGTTTCAGGTATTTTAAATATTTAATTTTAATTTTAAGCTGTTATTAGCCATCCTCAGAAGTCCCCCTGCTTTTCTATGTTTGTGCCTTTCTCTAGGGCTTTTTCTATAATCTTGCTCTCCTTTCTGTAATTTACGGTATGATATAAGAAGGTCATAATGGGCTATATTGGATCATTGGCAGACAGAACAATTTCCAAGTTGAATTCTAAAAGAGACAATCTCCTAACACTTGTAGAGTTTATCAGTTTATATTTTGCCTCATATTTTTCACTCTCAGGAAATACTTATAGCAGTCCCATATTTGGCTATTAAATCATTTCTTGACCCTTTCATGTGGAAAATTCTTAGCTTAATACAGAGGCAGTGATTCATTGCCTCATTAGACAGCCAGGTACAGAAATAGTAAAAATCAGAAACAAATTTAATCTCTGAGATAATTTTAAAGATTATTACAATTTAAAAAATTATTCTCCTATTGCCAACTCATCACTTCTTCATTCACACAACTAGTTTATGAGTAGTATGTTAAGGGCATTCAGTGTCAGACGACCAAACCCTCACCTTAATTTTAAAGATGCAATCAGCAGAAAGATGGAAAATGTGAAAAACAAACTTGAATATAGTAACAACACTCAGACTACAAACAATAAGTTGTGTCCCTGGCCCATTGGCCTGATGTATTAGGTATGATTAAAATAAAATTTAAAAAATCACATATTTTGTGATCTTAATAGTGGGAAATGAATGTGTGAAAAACCTGGAAACATTCAGAATTGACCAGTGAACCTCATAAGCAAGAATAACTTGCCTTAATGTTCATTTTCTTGCCACCAGAAGATTTTAACATAATGTGAAATTTTTAAAAATTAGGAGCATCGTTTGCACAATTAATATTTTTAATAGTTCTGATAGAATTAGGCATCAGTCACGTGTAATAGTATTAATTAGGTTCACCATATTGCTTTTTAAAGCAGCTTGCTCAAATCTATGGCTCTCTGAGGTGTGAACATTTTAATTTGAGGACTGGTAGCAAAAGAGTGCTAATTTTATACTGGGGAACACTTCAAGTTTTTGCACAGACCCAGGGCTGCAATGATCGTTGGTACTTAGAAATCAGGAGAGAATAACACTATAATGTAAAGGAAAGCTGTAGCATGGGTATAAGTGATCCCAAATATAAATTTAATGTGTTTTGAATGTTTGCTCAGAGCATGATCCATTAAACAAGGAAGAAGCATCTCTTCTTTTTGCATCTCTCTCCAACATCATGTTATATCTTGCAGATATGTCCCAGAATTTCTACTGACAGTATGTTAAAGGACTATATATGAAGTTTGAATAGGCTTTTTCCCCCAGCTACCTAGAGGCATCTATTAAAATCACTTGACCGTAATCCATTTCAGTTCTTCTATGCATTGGTTTTTTTACACAGTTGTGACAATACTCTATGAATACACTTTGGATGTTATGATTTTTCCAAATAACATTAATTTCCTAGTGGGGCTGCCACTTTTGAAATACCTTCCCCCCACTGCAGAGTAATAGCATAAGTATATGTTTTTCTCTTTTGATCAATTAAAGTAATTATAGTATGAGTCTCCAAATATCCGATTACATTCTTAAGTATACCTAATTGGTTATGCTTTATTAAAACTGTAATTCATTACTGGATTCAATTTGCAGCCATTTAATGCTGAACATCTAATTGGTCTATAGTTCTTGTTTTGTACTTTGTTCAAGATATTAGTGTCAGAGATTTACTAGAGTTTTTCAAACGAAATAAGAAGGTTTTCTCTTTTTTTTCTACGTTAAATAGCATAACACATTTCAGTTTCTTAAAATTTTGAGAAATTTTCCTATGATACTATCAAGATATGTGAAGAGTTAGAGATTTTACTTCACCTGCAAACTAACAAGTTAGCCTGCCATAGTTTCACAGATGATGCAAAAGGCATGAAACTTCTAGGTGAGAGACGCAAAGATTTTATTACTCCCTACACAGCAGCAGTGTGAGCTTCATGTTTGAATAGGTTCACCTTGGCTCCAAGTCTCATGGGATATTGGGAAAGTGGTCCAGGTGGATGCTGCATACACAAGGAATTCTTATTACAGCTGATGAACTTGGAATGTAGGAAAGCCCCAGTTTTATAAGGGAGCTTCTAGCGAATGTGTCCAGCCTTTGCCCCAGAGGAAGGCATTACATTTGCCATGCACACAATCTAGAAAACGTGGTTCTGGATAAAAGCTATCAGAAGTATATAGATAAACATGACGGCGAATATCCCCCAGTACATAATATCTGAGCATAACTCTTTTCTGAAGAAAAACGTTTTAAAGTTTATTCAGTCTATGCTTTTTGCATGATTAATGTTTTCTAATCCTTGAATCAATATGGGAAAGTTGTATTTTTCTAGAAAAAAATCATTTTAATGAGGTTTTCAAATTTATTGTCATTAAAATATCATAAATATGTATTTTTCATTTCTTCTATAGTTATATTCTTTTCTCATGCACTATACTTTCCTTTTTTTCTTTCCCTTGATTGGCCTTGTTAAATTTTTGCCTTATAGTTGTTCTTCCACCCAAATTCTGATTTATTTGTGATGATTAATTATTTTTGTTCTCTAAATTATTAATTTTAGCTTTTCTTCTTTGTTAATTTTAGCTTTTCTCTTTATTATTATTTTGATTTATTTTTATAATTTTGTTTCTTTTTTCTTTTCTAGCAAATTGAGTTGAATACTATAGTTTTTCTTTTTCACTTATAGTGGAAAACAAACTTGAAAAATGATCAAGTATTCTCTGAATGCAATTATGGCAATTTTAGTATATTTTGCTCCTTGACATTGGTCTTGGCAATGATTTTGTGTGTGTGTGTGTGTGTGTGTGTGTGTGTGTGTGTGTGAGAGAGCACCAAGACCACATGAAACAAATGCAAAAATAAACAAGGACTACATCAAACTGATCAGCTTCTCCATACCAAGAGAAAGGATAAATAAATTGAAAAGACAGCCTACTAAATAGGAGAAAATATTTGCAAACTATATTTCTGATATGGGATTAATATCCAAATACATAAGTAATTCATACAACTCAATGGCAAAAACCAAACAAACAAATAAACAAAAAACCAAATAATCCAATTAAAAATGGGCACAGGACCTGAATAGACATTTTTCCAAAGAAGTTTATAGATGGTCAACAGATAAAAGAAAATGTGCTCAATACCACTAAACATCAGAGAAATGCAAGTTAAAACCACAATAGGATATCATCTCTTGCCTGTTAGGATGGCATTTATAAAAAATAAGATAACAAGTATTGGTAAGGAGGTAGAGGGAAGGAAACCCTATATATTATTAGTGGGAATATAAATTGATACAGCCATTATGGAAAACATTGTGCATGTTTTTTAAAAAATTAAAAATATAAATCCATTAATTCAGCAATGTCATTTCTAAGTATATATCTGAAAGAAACAATCAGTATCTAAAAGAGATATCTGCACTTTCATGTTTATTGCAGCATTATTCATAATAATCAGCATATGGAAACAGTCTAAGTATCTGCCCAGGATGAATGGATTTAAAAAACGCTGTATGTATATATCAGTGATCTAGATAGATAGATATAATGATAACCATTCCATATATAGTGCAATATTTTCAGTCATGAGAAAGAATGAAATCCTGCCATTTGCAATAAGATAGATAAATCTAGGAAACATTATACTAAGTGAAATAAGCCAGACAGAGAAAGACAAATACTATACAATCTCACTTGTTTGTGGAATCTTTAAAAAGTTAAATGGAGAGAGTAAAATGGTGGTTATGTGGGGTCAGGGGTTAAATGGGGGAGATGCTGGTCAAAGGCTACAAGCTTTATATTATAAGATGAATGAGTTCTGGAGAGACAATGTATTGCATGGTAACTAGAGGTAATAATACTGAATTATATACTTGAAATCTGCCAAGAGACTAGATCTTAAGTATTCTCCACACACACACACACACACACACACACACACACACACACATAATTACATGAGATGATGGATACACAAAAAGATAATTACATAAGATAATGGTTGTTTTAATCAACCTGATGATGGTAATCATTTTACTACGTATGTATATATCAAATCATCACATTGCACATTTTAAATATGTACAGTTTTATTTATCAATTAAGCTTTAACAAAGCTAGGGAAAAATAAAATTCTGTTAAAAGCTTTTGTTTAATTTGCATGGTGTCATCTGATAAAATCACTGCCACTTTTGCTCTACAGATAATTTATGAGCAAATACATTAAATGAAATGCTTAACGTAAATTAATTTGTGGGTTTTGCTTTATATATTTCTAGATCATGTTATTCAGTGCATAGAGACTTACAATCATTAAATGACCATTTTGATATTTTTTAAAAATAATGACAGCTTTCTCCTATACGTTGTTTTAGAGTTAATATTCTCAACACCTGCCCTTTTTGTCAGACTATCTTATTCTGCATCTTATTATTAAGTATTCTGATTTAATTTTTAGATGTGCATTTGTAACCTTTACATCTAGGATAATTTTGCTTTTCTATCCATTCTGCTCTAGTAATATAATGTAATTTATAGGATGGTTTTATTGATTCTTGCTTCTGCCATCTTGCTTAATGCTGTCTGTGGTGATACTACCTATCTACTTTTGTCATTATTACTCTTTGGGTGTATTGACTGTTTTGGTTTGATCTTATTGCTTTTAATAATGTAAAGTGGAGACATTCTACTTTTAACTTTATCACTGTTTCAAATTTTCATCTAAACGTGCTCATATATCAGTAACACATATAAACGCTGAGAGATAAAGCTGAGAATGTAGGTTCAGGATATATCGTGAAGACCCACTTGAAAAGTTTCACTTAATTTGTAAAGCAGTAGGAGGCATGGGAAATTTTCCAAGAGTACAGTGTGCTCAGAGATAGGCTGTAGCAAGATCAATTAAACAGTGTTATATGAGATGAACTGAAATGAAATGAAAACATGAGTTACAGATATAAATTACAAGAAAATGCTTTCAAAATTAGGTAGTGAGGAGGCACTGATGGAGCAGGAATGAGGATTACAGACTTAACAGAGACTGAGGTCAAATTCATATGATATACAAAAAAAAAGAACAGAGTATATAGAAGGGGGATGATACTGGTTGACTAGAAAAATTATGGTGGCATTTATAGTAAAAAGAACTGTTGATGACTGACTTTGCTGAGAAGTAATCTGTCTTGGACGTGGTCGATACTATGTAAATAATAGCATGGACCTAATCACCATGTAGCGATAGAGTTTGGGCGAAAGAGTAGAAATGGATTGAGTAGAAGATCAGGGAGTCAGCTACCGTATTAATTGTTGAAGCCATGGGAGCTCATGCAAGCTTTGAAGAAAAGTGTTGGAGATCTGAGAGCAGAACCTGGGTGTACAAGTTGTTAAATAATTCTCTCTCAGCATTTTTATATTCCACTTGGTGACCACTGGGGCTGGGGCTCTTGAGACTACATTGTTCCTTTGTTACCTGCCTCTAAATTAGGCTCTGCCAGTATGGGGCACTAGAGGGAGATTAAAAGGTTGAAGGAGGAGGAAATATGTTCTTTCCTGTCTTGCTTCCAGAGGGCTTTCTGTTGTCTTGCAGGTCCTGTCAGCTTTTTCCCAGAATTGCATGTGCACCTGCAAGCAGCAGTTCTGTCCATAGCAATGCCTGGATACAACTTGGTTGTAGGAGAGCATCAGCGACAGGAAGAGTACTATCAGATTGGTAAAGGCAGAAGGTTAAATATAACAGTGAAAGGAGCCAGAGCATTGAAAGGAATTAAAAAGGGGAACTTTAGAATACTCTTTCAGGAGCTTTGTTAATAATGTGTATGTTTCTATTTATATGTTTGCAAATTGCAAGTCCTAAGTATATTTTCTAGCAAAGGGGAAAGAGATAATATTGATGGAGAGATTGTATTATATGTTATATTATGCAATGTTACTCAAATATTCGGTTTCCATTACAATTGGGGGCACATTTGAGGGAGAGAATGATATCTCACTCAAATGCATACTTCCAGGGTCCGTCAGATGTCTAGGGCATAATAAGTACCCACCGTTTGTTTAGTTGAGATACAGATGAGTGACTCCTAAAAGAGTAAGTATAAAGAGTGAGATTTATATTTCCATTTACTTTGACAAGGATAAAGAAAACTGTTCCTTATGTATTTGTTTATTTATTTATTTATAAGTTATATATCAAATGTCAGAATCTGGGTGAGATTCTGAGCATTTTAAATGAAAGGTAACACTTGTTCCCAATTAACTTCACTGACCAATGGTAAAGAAACAGGTCCAAGTTAAAATCAGGTACAACAACTTATTTTCTTGAATTAAGCACAGAATTCTCTAGAATGCAGAAAGAAGAGCTTGAAGGAAATCATAGCTTGCAAAAATAATAACACAACCAAGTCTTGGAGGGTGGTAACAAATTAGTCAAGGAAAGAATACTTCAAGTAGTAAAAACAATTGGTAAAAAGGGCAGACAGGTATCAAAAAATAAGCATGCATTTAGGGAATGGTATGTAATTTATTATGTTTGGACATCAGAAAACCATATTACAGATAGGAGCTGCCTAACCATAGTTGTGAATGTCACACTAAGGCATTTAGGTTTTAGGTCATGAATAATTTTCAAAAGAATAACAAAACTACCATAGCAGCTGAGGAAAATTTCACTAACATCAGCAGAGATTTCCACTAGTCTGCTGTCTACCTTGGTGTGGTGCTAATGGCCCAAAGTCGGACTGAAACATTATAACTATCAGCAGTTAGAGTTGAGAAGAGCCTAAGGTACTTAAGAAACTGAGCTCAGAAGACTGTGCTGTCAGAGTCTTCTCCTTTTACCGCAGTATGATGAAGTGACTATTTCCTCCCATGATATTCCATGATATATACCAAGGTTGGCAATCATTGATTACGTATAATTACCTGGAGAGGAACAAGTGATTTTGGATGCAGTGATACCAACTAAGAATTTAGTGGTGTTTAGTGGTGAAATGATAAGGTTCCAGCAAGGTGAAAGGATGGATTCCTGATAATTTGTTTCTTTTTTTTTTTAAGTTTTTATTTCAATTCCAGTTAGCTAACATACAGTGTAATTTCTGGTGTACATTGTAGTGATTCAACACTTCCATACATCACCCGGTGCTCATCACAACCAGTTCACTCCTTAATTCCTGTCACTTATTCAACTCATCCCTCACCACCTCCCCTCTGGTGACCATCAGTTTGTTCTCTACAGTTAAAGAGTCTGTTTCTTGGTTTCTCTCTCTCTCTCTCTCTCTCTCTCTTTCTCTCTCTCTGCTTATTTGTTTTTTCTTAATTTCCACATATGAATGAAAACATGGTATTTGTCTTCCACTGACTTACTTCACTTAGAATAATACTCTCTAACTCCATCCATGTCACTGCAAATGGCAGGAATTCATTTTTTATATGGCTGAGTATGATTCTATTTTATATATATATTTTTTTTACCTCAGATCTAGGATTAGGGTTTAGTTTAGAGCCACAAGAAGGGTTAGGGTTAGGTTTAGGGCCAGGGTAAGTGTATATGCCTATTATCCTGCAGTTTAGAGACCTCTCCAGATAGATAAGTTTATGGTTAGGGTTAGGGTTAGGGATTAGTGGTTAAAGGTTAGTGGTTAGGGTTCTGATTAGGATTAGGTTTAGAGCTAGGGTTAGGAATTTCAGATAATTTTTTGCGTTAATATAGGCAGAATGTAATGACTATTTGGCTAGATGGTGAGAAAGATAATCTAAATATGCATCAGGTTTTGACTTTGACAAAAGAACGGTTAGTGATGTCACCATCCAAAAATATGCACTGAAGAGTAGAAGTAGATTGGAAACGGGATTCAATCAAATATGAGATACCTTTGGAGGAGCTACATGGAATAATCTAGTGCCAGTGAATGTAAGAATCTAGAACTAAGGGAGTACGAGTTAGGACAAAGATATAGTTGTAGAAGCTATAAGCGTATACATTGCATCAGAAACTTCAGGGAATACTTCATAATACTAAGAATATTGAGAAGAAAGATCAAGACATGCTCCTGGTTGGATGCTTATGATATGGGAAGAGTAGCAAGAGTAGAGGAAGCAAAAGGCAGAGGCTACAGTCAGAAAGTGAGATATAAGAGTTTATATCTGTGGTGCCATTCTAGGTGATAACAAAGTCAGAAGGGTGTCCATGGCGATGAATTGTTAATGGGACGTAGAATTGAAGTTAACTAGATTTGAGTAAGTCCATAAACTCCAAGATTAAAGTGTTGGATAAGTTATCCAGATAGATATTGAAGTAAAACAGAATGATGGTGGGACAAAGGATAGACAAGAAGAGAAGATTGAGTCCCACAGGCCAAAGCTCTTGGTGTGAGAAAATGACTAGAAAATCATTATGACAAATGACAGTGCAAAAGAGTGAAGGAAGGTTTATCTTCTTTAGGAAATAAGATTATGTTCTTTAGGGCAAATGATTATATTCTTTAACCAGTATAAAACTCAGAGTATTTTTACATGAGCATGGAGAAATATGGTTTGAAAGCAATAATGGACAGCCAGGATTATGCTAATTACAACTAGACCCTGTAATATATAGGCCCTTGCAAAATTAATATTCTTTAATTCAGGCCCAAATTTAGTACTGTTTAATTCCATACTGTGTAATGAGAATACAATGCAATCTGAACTCGTTTACCAATGAGTAGCACTTTCAGAGGTCACTTTGGAAAGGTTTAGACCGGGATCATGGTTCAGTACAATTAATAAGTATATATTGAGTTCCTATTACTTAAAATACAGTATTCTAGATCCTGAGGATTATTGAAATAAAGCACAGTCTTCAACTCTGAGAAGCTTACCATGTAGAGGAGAGAGAATCATAGCTTTATTTTCACAGGTTTTGATAATTAGAGATAGAACCAATGGAAGAGACTGTTAAAATACAACCTATAAATATTATCACCTTTCCTGTACTTAACAAAAATGTTTTTCAAAGAGAGAAAGTGAATTACCAAGACTACTATGACTTGATATGGTATACCTTCACCTGTAGCATCGATAAGGCATCAACAAAAATATCTTATAAATTATTATAATATACAATTACATATTAGTGTCTGTAATCAAGAATTCTTTTGAAAATGTCACTTACAAACTAAGCTTTGCTGAATAGCATAACACATAATTAGTTTTAGTTTGTTGTTCATATAATTAAAAGAACCTGCAACTGTCCTGTCCATCTTCCTTTAAATTGTATGAAATTTACTTCAGTTGCTACCTTCAGAAAAGTCCCCTCATCTTGCTTTGAGAAAAAAGAAAGTGAATTTAATGTTGCATAAATTAAGTATCTTCAGGGTTATAATATTCATAAGGATAGATCTTAGCCTAAAGTACTCCACCACAGCCTGGAAATTTTTTTCAGTTACAGGAGTTTCTCAATTGTTTCTGTTTCTCTGAGTTTTTTAGGAGAGATAAGGATAAAGATATCCCGAATTAGGGATAGGAGAGATACGGATAGATATAGAGACAGAAAGATAGACGAGGTGGGGACAAGGGAGAGGGGAAGAAAGAGGAAGAGACTAGCTATGACTCTGTCTTTAGTGAGATATTAGTGGCTTTCTGTGTTAAGTATCAGCACCATGAACTCTCTCTTAAACTTAGGTGGTATGCTGACAAATATCACAGATGTGACTTGCACAGTGTCCTGTGGGGAGCATTGTTACCATTACCCAAATAGCCCTCCCACTGTCTGATTTATTTGCTTTCAGAAAACATGTGTACCTGACCTCCTGAGGGAGCTGCATATCTCAAATTTGGGTGCCATGATAATAATAACAGTTTGAGAGAAAATGAAATAGGCTATAAAGAGAAAGGAAATGGAATCTATAAACTAGTGTACAGTGTCATGTTCATTTTCAGTACCATATAAAATAATGAAAATGTTTTTCAATAACCTTTGTTGATTTTTATAATGTGAAACACCCTTTATGGAAAAAGACAATGAACAAAATAAAAAAAATTAGTAAAAGTATTTTTAGCTTTTGGCTCAAATCTGCTCATTCTTTTCCATAAATTTAGATTAGAGTTGAATTCTAAAGTAGAACAGCTTTAAGATAAATGTGTTAATTTCCAACTTTGGCAACTCTTAAGTTGCTCTTTCAGGGTTCAAGCACAAGTATTATCTCTTTGGCAGAGCAGTCCAGTGTGATAGGCAACAAAGATGTGTTTTGTTTTGTTTTTTAATATTACAGTCGCATTTGGGGAACTTAAATATAGAGACATTAAACAAGGCTTTCTCATAATCACTTAGCTTTTAAATTGCACATCTGGGATTAAAAGAGTTACCCTAATTTCCAGTGCCCGCCCCCCAAGTCTACAGAAAGCCCTCAGTAAACAGTGAAGCATTAGGGTATCATTACTGTTTATCACTAGTGCTCGGCAACCTTACAGTGCCCATTGCTCTTTGGGTACCAGGATCAAACAAGGAAAGTTAAAGTCCAGTTGTGCTTACAATAACTTGAGTAACAAAGTGTTTTTCTGAAGTCAAAAGGTAGACAGACTACAAACAACATATGAAGGCTTTCTCTAAATGTTTATTAGTAAATAAGGTTTATGTTCACCAGGAACTTTTCCCTCAGCCATACAGAACATAAGTATATCCCCATTTCAGCTCTTTCCTCTTACAACATCATACCCACTATTTGTGTGACGGGAGACAGGCAAGTTGTGTATGTTGGGGAGGGGATATTGTTAGACGTGATATAAGAGAATATAGCACTGCAATTGACACCTTAATTTAAAGACATTTGTATGCAAAACTTTTGGCATTTTGGCATGTGGTGACACTATACCTATAATGCCCAGGAGTCTAAAACAAAATAAAACAAAACTGTATAGTTAGAGGGCACAGTTCTCATAAATTGTCCTCACTTCAGACGCCATCCATAAGTTTGGGGTCCTCGGGACTACTTTTCACCTCAGACCTGCTGTCTATAAATTTGAGGGTCCCCCAACCTCCCTCGGGTTCACAAATTTTTTAGAAAGCTCAAAGAACTCAGGAAGCACTTGCCTCCATCCATTTGGTGGATGGTGCTATATGGTGCTATAACAAAATACCATATACTAGGTAGCTTATGAAGAACAGAAACTTATTTCTCATGGTTTTGGAGACTGAAGATGAAAGTGCCAGCCTGGTCGGGTGATTGAGGGCCCACTTGTAAGCCCCAGACTTTCTGTGTCTTTTCATGGTGGAAGGGAGCTAGGG
Source organism: Suricata suricatta (assembly GCF_006229205.1). Classification (NCBI taxonomy): domain Eukaryota; kingdom Metazoa; phylum Chordata; class Mammalia; order Carnivora; family Herpestidae; genus Suricata; species Suricata suricatta. The sequence goes on from NC_043713.1 coordinate 38,300,767, forward strand.
TTTTCCTAGGATCTTCTCTAATAAGGGCACTAATCCCATTCATGAGTGTTCCACTTTCATAACTTAAGCAAATATAATAACTTAGCCACCTACTAATATCACTTTTGAGTGTTAGGATGTCAACTATCGGTATATAGATATTTATCTCATTATAATTTTTGCCCTGACCGTGGAATTTTAGTATATATTTTAGCCTGTTTTTAGCCTATATTTCATTTTATTTGCTATCTCATCCTATACTTGAAATAGTTCAGAAATGTAGATGCTGAGGCATATATATCAAATAAATATTTGAAAGCTAGAAATTTAAATTTGAACTCCCTATGTATATGAAACTTCTTTAATGAATATCTATTAAAAATCCAATCACAAAATGAAGTTTCCAATTAATACTAGGAAGAATAATGTATCAAATATTATATATATTTATATGACGCAGTCTATTTATAGAATCATGAGAAAATACTTACATTGCCTTTTCCAACCCTAATTCTCATAGTGCAGAACAGAGACAACAATTCATTCTTGTAATGTCCGACAATGAACTCAAAGTTGAAAGGATTATCAATGACTTCTTATAAAACATCCAGGACACTTTATAGGACAAAATATCTTAAACAAGCATTTTAAGTAAATATTTTTGAACCTCTAATATGAGCTAACACTGTGTAACTTAGATGGATCGTGATTCCACTGAACTCACCATCCAATGGGGAAGCCAGATACTTTGTTATATATATACTAACAATATAACATGGCAAATCTTTTAATAAGTATATGCACGGACTAGTGTTATGAGAGCCTCCAACCCAACTCAGGAGGCCAGTGAGAGAAGGAATTTAAGATATAACACATGATTCCTTAGAGATATATATGATATAGCCAAGCTTAATGAGCAGATCATAAACAAAAGAATGGTAAATTAATCTGTACGTTTGAGAATGACATGCTTGAGATAATCGTGTCTGAAATGGCTGAATATTATGCCTTAAAAGATTGAAATATCTGGACATGAAAAGTAAAGTGCCGTATGAGGGGCAAAGTGCATTTGAGTAGATGAATGAGTATTGCTGAACTATTGAGATATCACTGAAAGTAAATGAAAGACATAACCAAGGATAACTAATAAAAGGATTGAAATATAACGAAAGAGACACTGAGGTTACAACTGATGTTTGGTAACAAGTATTTATAGGGGACACCTATCTACAGGTGTGAAGGATATCCTTCAGTATGAAAGTATGAAAGGCAATTTTGTCATATTTTTTTTCAACTCTAGAATCGTTTCATAGAGAGCCCCAGCTTCACTTAATCTTGAATCACGTGTCTACCTCCAAAATGCATAACCTCTTATGTTTAGAATAAATTTAGAATTATAACCATTCTTCATTGACTGATTTTGTATTAAATAATTGTACTTAGAGAAAATAATCATTGAAAATATTTATACAGAAAGCAAAACCAGAAAAAGAAAATTCTGAAATTTATATATTTATTGTTATATAAGAGTCTTTGTTCAGTTCACAGACTTCATTTCTCAAATTCTGCCTAGCTGCAAAGGAATTCAGTCTGTATCAAACAGGATTTAATCAGAGAAGCAGGGCCTTTAATGAGTAGCGTGAGAATAAGGGTTAGAGTATAGGAATTCAACCTAACACATAAGTGGGAAAAGCTTGGAATTTCTGATCTAGAAGGGGGAGTTGGAAGATTAGAGAGTCCCCAGTCTTCCAAAGTACTAGAATAGTTGGAAAAGTCCAAAATCCCCCTGGAATTGTAAGAATTCAGGCAAATCCAGCTATGAAAAGGGAGTCCATGGGGAGGTTTATGCTGCTTCTGAGTATCAGCTACCTTTATAGGTCTCCAGCCAAGTATCTCTTGGTTGGTCTAGGGCCAGCAGTCGAATCTGGTCAGGGTGGAGAGCAGAGGGGAAGTAGGGTACTTACCCACTTATCCACTGGGCAAGTTTGCATCTGTCTGTCATCATACACGACCATGGTCATCATCCAGGATATGGCCAATGCTTCATTTATGCCTTCCAAATCCCATATGAATGTTAAATATCTTCATCTTTGGCCAACTCAGAAGTGGAACCACAATGGGAGAGCGTTTTTGGGAGATGTAGTTGCCAACTTAAGCAAGTTAATAATAAAATGATTCAGTATAGTCTGCTCCTAGTAAGCTTGATAATTGATATGCATACATGCTTTTTGAACGTATAATAAAATACTATATCATATACTTGAAATTTGATAAGAGAGTAGATCCTAAGTGTTTTTAAACCCCCCACCACATACACATACACACACACACCTACAAAATGGTAACAGTGAAGTGATAGCTGGATTACTTAACTTGATTGTGGCAGTCATCTCACAGTGTATACGTATAGTAAATCATCACATTGTACACCTTAAAAATAATCACATCATATAACATATATAGCTTTTGTTTGTCAATACCTCAATAAAACTAGAAAAAAGTATATTTATCTTACAAATAAAGTCAGTTGCAGAAATGGTTTAAAATGACAACCTAGGAACATCCTGAATTCACCTCCTTCCATGGAGACAACAAATCTACACGTACATGTGAAAAATTCCCTCTGAAAACTCCTGAATAAGCTCCTGCACAACAAAGAATGAAGGGGCCACATTGAAACAGGTGGGAGAGGCAGAGACGTGGTCTCTACCATTTCCCATTCCCCATCCTCATAGTGTGGTGACCCGACCCACAGTCAGGAGGGATCTCATGGATACTTAACTTCTACCTGAGGAGCAAGGACACCCCACACATTAGACACCCCAACCCTTGGGACCTGCCCTGGAGAGACAAGCCCAAAACTGTCTGACTTTGTAAAACAGCAGGGTATATGCCTGGGAAAGCCATGGGGAAGAGATTCTACTCTTACAGGGTTTGCTCGTAGACATTCATTCACTCCAGGATCTAGCACAGAAGCAGCAGTCTGAAAAGAGTCTGGTCTGTAAGTGAAGGAGATTCATTTGCTATCCTTGCAGCATCTCCTGGAAGGCATGAGCCTATTGGAACTCTTTCTGGGGATGGAGATCCTAGCCAGCGCCATTATTGGCCTATTTCTTATACCCTGTTTTATACCCTAATCGCAGTAACTTTTTAAATTTATTTTTCTACAACCTACCAATGTTGGTGAATGCCCCCAACCCCTGTGTACCGCTTCTTAGGACCCTACCTAAGCCAGCAGGATGAATGTTCTGCTTCCACATGCTTCTCCACTGTGAGCACACTGGAGCTGGCCAGAGTACACAGCTCACACAAGGGACGCCCCTGGCACAGGTGGCTAAGGGAAACCTGTGGGTCTGAAACATTTGGAGTGAGAGTTCTTGCCAGGCTACCACCTACAAGGCACTGCACAGACAGGGGGCTAAAACATACCCTCAGTCTTCCTATGAAAAAGGCCTATCTGCTGTACCTTGGAGCTTCAGCCTGAGGGACAGGCTTGAAAATACCACACAGTTAAAGGCTATGAACATACTTTCAGAGAATGTAAGCCAGAGGATACCATCTTGGAGCTCTTACTTGGCCTTGCTACATCTCATTGGTACATTCTAGAAAGGAGCTCATACACCCATCGAAAGCCCTGAACTTTGCCAACTGTCACTAATGCAGCTTGGAACTTCCAGATCACGTAGAAGCCAGCAGGGTCCATGGTTTTTGTGGACCCACAGGACTGTATATATTTGCAAGCTTAAAAGCTGCTGCCTGAGGGAAACTAGGTGTTGACTGGGATCCTCCTTCTGAAATGCTCCCCGGTCTTGGCATATCCTCCACAACCAGGACTTACTAAGAAAAAATCAGGCTGCTCAGACAATCACAAAGTTCTGAGAGATGACCAAAAGCTAGGACAATGGTAAATGATAAGGTTTATCTCCTACACAAGGCCACTCCTGCAAAACTAGGAGAGATAGATGTTTTGCCTACTACATAGAAACAAATACAAAGACTGGAGAAAAATGAGAGGAATTATTGCAAGTGAAAGAACAAGATAAAATGGGGATGGGGGGCGGAGGGGGAATCTTAATGAAATGGATATAAGCAATTTACCTGAAAAAGAGTTCAAAGTCATGGTCATAAAGATGCTCACCAAACTCAGAAAAAGCATGGAGAGTAGACACTTTCAAAATAATAGATAGCAAATATGAGAAAATACCAAACAGAAGTTACAAAATTGAAGAACATAATAATCAAACTGAGAAATACACCAAAAGGGTTCAATAGCAAATTAGAGAAACTGAAGAGAGGATCCATAAATGCCAAGCCAGGCCAGGAGAACTCACCCAAAAAGTGCAACAAAAAGAGAAAAAAAGAAGTAAAAGTCAAGGTAGCCTGAGGCCAACTAGACAACATTAAGCAGAATAACATTCACATTATAGGGGTCCCAGAAGGAGAACAGGAGAGAGGGCAGAAAGCTTATTTGAGAAAATAATGGCGGAAAACTTCCCTAATCTGGGGTTGGAAACAGACATTTAGATCCAGGAAGCCTTGAGAGTTCTAAGAGACCCATGCCAAGACATATTAATTAAAATGTCAAAGTTAAGAATAAAGAAAAAAAAGCGGCAAGAGAGAAAACAACTTGTTATATACAAGAGAACCCTCATAAGGTTATCAGCAGTGTTCTCAGCAGAAATTTTGCAGGCCAGAAGGCAAGTGCATGATGTATTCAAAGTGCTGAAAGAAAAAAAATTCCAATCAAGAGTACTTTACCTGCCATGGTTATCATTTACAGTTGAAGGAAAGATAAAGAGCTTTACAAATAAAAGTTAAAGGAGTTCATCAACCCTAACTAAATTGAACTTGCAAGAAATGTAAAAGGACTTCTTTTGCTGAAAAGAAAGTGTACTAATTAGTAATAAAAAAAAATGTGACAGTAAAAATCCTCACTAGTAAAGGTAAATACATAGTAAAAGTAATGGTTAATCAATTATAAAGCTAATTGAAGGTTAAGGGTAAATGTAGTAAAAAATAACCACAACCACAATAATTAGTTAAAGGATACACAAAAAGATGTAAAATGTGACATCAAAAAGATAAAACGTTGGAGGGAGGAGGTGAAAGTGCAGAGTTTTAGAATGTATTTGAATTTAACCTGCCAGGAACTTAAAAATAATATACGTGTGTGGGGAGGTGGGGGGTTACCTCATGGCAACCACAAAGCAAAAACGCATAGCAGATATGCAAAAGATAATGATAAAGGAATCTAAGCATTACACTATAGAATGTCATCAAGCCACAGGGAAGAAACCAATAGAAGAAAAAAAAGAAACAGGATTACAAAATAGAAAAACAATGAACAAAATAACTACCTCAAATATAATAGTCTAAATTCTCCAATCAAAAGACTTAGAGTGGCTGAATGCATTAAAATAAGACCCTGCTATATGCTGTTTCCAAGAAATTCACTTCAGACATAGAGATACAGACTGAAAGTGAAAGGAAAAAAATATTTTTCATAAAAATGGAAACCAAAAGAAAGTATGGCTATACTATTAGACAAAATAGATTCTAAAACAACGATTTTAATAAAAGACAAGATAGGCATTACATAATGATAAAGAGATCTGGCAAGAAGATACCACATTTATAAATATTTATGCACCCAACATAGAAACATCTAAATACATAAAACACCATCAGATCTAAAGGGAGAAATTGACAGCAATACAATAGTGGGGAACTTTTAAAACTCACATAAATCAATGGATAGATCATCCAGACAGAAAATTAGTAAGGAAACTTCAGCCTTAAATAAAACATTAGATCAGGTGGACTTAATAGTATACACAGGACATTCTATCCCAAAGCAGCAGTATGTACAGTCTTCTAAGTACGTATACAATATTCTTTAGGATAGATCATATGTTAGGCCACAAAATAAGCTTCAGTAAACTTAAGAAGATAGAGTTCAAGAATGTTTTTTGACACAGTGGTATGAAAGTTGAAATCAATTACAAGAAAAGAATTGGAAAAATTACAACAATGTGGAAATTCATATGCTACTGAAAAACCAATGGACCAGCAAATAAAGAAATTAAAAAATACTTGAGACAAGTGAAAACGAAAATTCAACAAACCAAAATCTGTAAGATAGCAAAAGCATCCAAGAGAGGCAAGTTCTTAGTGACACAGGCCTACCTTAAGAAACAAAAATCTCAAACAATCTAACTTTACATCTAAAGGAACTAGGAAAAGAACAAAGTAAGCAAAAAATTAGTAGAAGGAGGGAAATAATAAAGAACAGTGGAAATAAATGAAATAGAGACTAAAAAGACAATAGAAAAGGTCAATGGAACTATGAGATTGTTCTTTGAAAAGATTAACAAGTTGACAAACCTTTAGCTGGACTCAAGAAAAAAGAGAGGGGTTAAATAAAATAAAAACCAAAGAGGAGAAATTGCAGCTGATGCCAAAGAAGTACAAAGGATTGTAAAATGTCACTACAACAACTGTGTAACAACAGACTGGACAACCTGAGAAGGAATATATCAATTGCTAGAAATAAACAATCTTAAAATTTTGAATCATGAAAAAAATGAAAAATCTAAATAGACTAGTAAAGAGATTGAATCTGTAATCAAAACCTCCGAACAAACAAAAATCCAGAACCAGTGGTTTCTACCAACCATTAAAAGAAGCTCTAGTACCTTTATCAAACTCTTCCAAAAAATTGAAGAGGAGGGAAATCTTTCACAGTCACTTTAAAAAGACTGTTGGAGCACTTGGGTGGCTCAGTCCATTGAGCGTCCAACTTCGGCTCAGGTTTGTGAGTTTGAGCCCCAGCTCAGTCTCTGTGCTGACAGCTCAGAGCCTGAAGCCTGCTTCTGATTCTGTCTCTGCCCCTCCCTTATTCACACTCTCTTTCTCTCCTCAAAATAAATAAACATTAAAAAACATTAAAAGAAAAAGAATACTCCATTATTCGGATACCAAAACCAGACAAGGACACCATGAAAAAAATGTATAGGCTAATATCCCTGAAAAACATGCAGAATTCACAAGCAAAATATTAGCAGACTGAATTCAAAAATACATTAAAGGGATTATATACCATGATCAGGTGGGATTTGTTTCACAGATGCAAGAATGGTTCCAAATTTCCAAATCAGTCAACTTGATAACACCACATTAACAACCTGAAGGATAAAAAATCATATGATAATCTCAATAGATGCAGAAAAAAATTTACAAAAAATAATTTCTCATTACAAAAACTTTTGACAACGTAGGTATAGATGGAACATACCTCAGCATAAGAAAGGTCACTATAACAAACCCACAGCTAACATCATACTCAATGGTAAAAAGCTTTCTAAAAGTTTTTCCTTTAAGATCAGGAACAAGACAACGTTGCCCACTTGCTCTCACTCCTTTTATTCAGTATACTATTGGAAACTTAGAGCAACTAGACAGGAAAAAGAAATAAAAGGCATCTAAAAGGATGAAGTAAAACTGTTACTACTTGTAAGTGACATAATTTTATATATAGTAAACTCTAATGACCCCACAAAACACTCTTAGCACCAATAAACAAATTAAAATTTGCAGGGTACAAAATCAATATAAAAAAACTGGTTGCATTTTTTAACACTAATAATTAACTGCTAGAAAGAGAAATTAAGAAAGCAGTCCCCTTTACAATTGCACCAAAAAGAATAAACCTAGGAATAAATTTAATCAAATAAGTGAAAAATCTGTACACTGAAACTGATAAATAATTGATGAAAGAAATTAAAGAAGATACAAATAAATGGAAATATATTCTGTGCTAATGGATTATAAGAATTAATATTATTAAAATATCCATATTACCCCAAATAATCTACAAATATAGTACAATCCCTATCAAAATTCCAGTAGCATATTTCATAGAATTAGAATAAACAATCCTAAAATTTGTATGGAAACATAAAAAATTCTGAACAGCCAAAGCAATCCTAAGAAAGAACAAAACTGGAGGCAATCCCTGATTTTAAACTATATGACAGAGCTATAGTAATTAAAACAGCATTCTACTGGTGTAAAAACAGACACATAGGTTAATGTAACAGAGTAGAAAGCCCATATAAACCCACACATATACTATCCAGTAATTTATGACAAAGGATGCAAGAATATACAATAGAGAAAGAGCAGTCTCTTCAATAGATAGTGCCTGGAAAACTACACAGCCATATGCAAAAGATTGAAAATGGACCACTATCTTATACCATGGGCAAAAAACTAACTCAAAATGGATTAAAGACCTGAATGTAAAACCAGAAACCATAAAACTTCTACAGGAAAACATAGGTTATATGCTCCTTGACATTGGTCTTAGCAGTATCTTTTTGGAGTATGATTCCAGAAGCAATGGCGACTAGAGCAAAAATGGAATTTTATCAAACTAAAAAGCTTCTGCATAGTGAAATAAGTCATCAAAAAAATAAAAAGAACATCTACTGAACAGGAGAAGATATTTGCTAATCATATATCCAATATGAGTTAATATTCAAAACATATAAATAACCCATAAAACTAAATAGCAAAAATATCAAACAATCCAATAAAAAATGGGCAGAGGACATAAACAGACATTTTTCCAAAGAAGATATGCAGATGGGCAGGGCACCTGGGTGGCTCGGTGGATGAGCATCCAACCCTTGTTCACGGCTTAGGTCATAATCTCACAGTTCCTGAGATCCAGCCCTACATTGCACTTTGCACTGAGCACATAGCCTACTTGGGATTCTCTCTCTCTCCCTATTGCTCTGTCCATCCCCTAATCATGGTCACGCTCGCTCTCTCTCTCGCTCTCTCTCTCTCTCTCTCTCTCTCCAAGAAATAAACAGATAAGCTTAAAAAAAAACATACACATGACTAACAAACACATGAAAAGATGTTCAGGATCACTAAGCATCAGAGAAATGCAAATCAAAACCACAATGAGATACCACTTTATACCAGTGAGAATGACTGTTATCAAAAAGACAATAATGAGTGTTGGTAAGGATGTGGAGTAAGGAATCCTTGTGCACTTTGGGTGGGAATATAAATTGGTCTATCCACTATGGAAAACATTCTGGAAATTCCTCAAAAAATAATAATAAAGGAACATATGGGTGGCTAAATTGGTTCAGTGTCTGACTCAATTTCGGCTCAGGTCATGCTCTAATGGTTAATGAGTTCAAGCCCCGTGTCATGCTCTGCTCTGACAGAGTGGAGCCTTCTTGGGATTCTGCCTTCCTCTCTCTCTGCCCCTCCCTGCCTCAAAATAAATAGATAAACATTTGAAATAATAATAATAATGATAGAATACCATAATTGATCCAGCAATTCTACTTCTAGGTATTTATTCAAAGTAACTAAAAACACTAGTTTGAAATGATATATATATATATATATATATATATATATATATATATATGCACTGCTATGATCATTGCAACATTATTTGTAATAACCAAGATACAGAAACAACCTAAATGTTTGTCAATGAATGAATGGATAAAGAAGACATGTTATCTTGCCATTTGCAACAACATGGATGGACCTTGCATATTATGATAAGTAAAATAAGTTAGAGAAAAACCTATCATATGATTGTACTTATATCTGGAATCTTAAAAAGAAATGAACAAAGAAAACTCATAGATAGAGAGAACAGATTGGTCATTGCCAGAGGGGAAGGATATAGGGGGGTGGACAAAGTGGGTAAAGGGGATTAAGAAGTACAAACTTTTAATTCTAGAGTAAGTCATGGGGATGTAATGTGCAGCATGGATACTATGGTCAATAATGTAATGCAAATTTGAAAGTTGCTAAAAAATGAAATCTTAAAAGTTCTTATCAAAAGAAAAAAATGTAAATTTACATGGTGACAAATGGTAAATAGAAAATGTGGTGATTGTTTTGCAATATATACAAATGTCAAGTGATTGTTATATCCCTGAAATTAATATAATGCATCTCAATTATATTTCCATAAAAAAGTAACCCCCTTGATGCAGAAGTGAAAGGAAACAATTCATTTGTTCAAAACAAAACAAAAAAACAGAAGTATATTGTGTAAAGTAATATAACAAGGAAACTTAATGCCACTATGAATTCATGATCATTACTCCCAAATGAGTTCTCTACACTCATTCTCTAACCGTAGACTTACTGGCCCTTCTACTGATGGCAACCAGAATTCTTTCATTAGTAATAAAAAGAATGAAGTACTGACACATGTTACAACATGGATGAATGTTGAAATTACCATGCCAAATAAAAGAAGCCAATCACAGAGGACCACATATTGTGATTCCATTTATATGAAAAATCCAAAATAGGCAAATCTATAGAAGCAGAGAGTAGACTATGGTTGTCTAGGGCTGGGTGGTAGGGTTGGAGTTGGGGGGGTGTCATGGCTAATGGGGGTGTTTTCTGAGGGGGAGTAATGAGATTATTCTAAAATTAATTGTGATGTTGGATCCACAATTCTGTAAATATACCACAAGCCACTGAATTATTCATTTTAAATGGTTGAATTATTTGACACATAAATTATATCTCAATAAAGATATTTAGAAACAAAGTTAATTACAAATCATTCTTCTGATTCTCAAAAACAGGATACATGAAGTCTGTATCACTTTGTACTTTTTTGGTGTGTATTTAGTTAAGTAACACTCCCCATGTAATATCCTATTATTTAAATACCAAGATATAAAGTTAACCACTATTATTACATCTTATGGTAAATAGAAGGGAAATGCATAGGGGGAAAAAAAGGTGGTGTGTGTGGCGGGGTATTAATATAGTAATTTTATTCATACAAAAACAAAGAAATAATTAGAACTACTTTGTTCCTTGTTTCTGCAACATGATCATAGTTGGTATTTATAACTTTGCATTTCTGCTACTTATAATCTTTGTCCTGAGGAAGCATCCCATCTTGTGGTTCCTTGTTTATTGGGAGGACCCAAATCTTTGTTTCTATAGGATTTGTATCATTAACTATTCTGCCTATGTTGGTTGTAATTTTCCACTTCTATCATAGGACATGGAAGTACTAAGTGACACCCCAAGGACGCTCCTGCATTGTGTCTATCCCTGTATTGTATAGTAGTGACCCCAGTTTTCTTTCCTTTTCTTTTTTTGAGAGTCATGATAATTTTCCTGGCCGATACAGTATTACAGTCTTTGCCTGTTAATTCACTAGCATGAAGTTTCATTGTGACCACATGGAAGTTTCATTTTCCAGTTTCACAGAACAATTCCCGTGTCCTCTGGGAAATCATTTCTCTTATTTGTACCTCTTAATACTTGCACATTGTATTATTTTTTTTATAACTGTCATAACAAACTATCAAAGACCAAGATGCTTAAAATAGCATCCATTTATTTTCTCACAGTTCTGTAGGTGAAATGTCTGGCAGATTCTGCTGATGCCAAGGTGCTGGCAGGATAGTGTTCTTTACTGGAAACTCTGAGGGGTAATCTACCTCCAAGCTCATTCAGCTTGCACGTGTGTTTGGGGTGAATTCAGTTTCTTGTGACTACAACTGAAGTCTTTAGTTGCGGGCTACCAGCTGAGTCCCTTCTTAGCTCTTAGCGGCTTTGCTCTGGTCCTTGCACATGGCCCTCACCTCCGAACCAGCAGGTGGGCCAAATCCTTTTCACCTTTGGAGTCTCTCTGACCTCCCCTTGAGTCATCACTCTTGCTTTCCTTTTCTGCCTTCTGCTACTTTGAAACTTTCATGTGATCACCCTGGACTTGCTTGGACAATCCAGGATAATCTGCCTCTTGTAAGGGTGGCTGATTAGTATCCTTAATTCCATTTGCAAAGTTCTTTCTCAGTAGTACCTAGATTGGTGTTTGAGCAACCAGGAGATGGAAAATTGTAGAAACATCTTTGAGAGTTTGCCTACCATAGCCATGAATCTTGTACCATATACTGATTGCTCATTTAGAGCATATACTATATCCTGGAAGATATTACCCTATCCTGCATGATGTTTATACTCAACTGGTACCCGAGTCCACCATTTTTATTACTTTTCTCTGTGGGATGAGTGCCATTGTTTGGTTCCTGTCACTTCAACATGCCTTCATCCCCAATAAATTCAGATAACTGATTTTGGTAGCATTATTTTCCACAGTTATCCTGGCTTGCTAAGGAGAACCAGTCCAGAGCTTTTAAAAAATGTTGACATTTTCTTTTGCGTTGTAACTCTCAAACCCTGAGGAAGGGAGTGTCCTCTGGACCCTCTCAGATACCATAGGTAGAAATTGGTAAGTAGGTCTCATACAATACATTTACTCTAAGACTTTGGCTGCCTTTCTCAATATTCCAAGGAAGTTATGGCATTTCAACTCTCTGTGGTATAGGCCAGCTTTGAGTCCTGTTTTTAGCTGGCCCACCGAGCGAATAGTTTCCTCCATCCACTCAAGCTAACACTTTGAATTCATAATTGCTTGTTAGTACGACTATGTAAATATTTGACCCAATCCAACCTAGTTTATTCTGTGTTGATCCAACACCTTTAGAATACATTCCTGTGTATGTTCCTCATGTATTTGTTTATAATATTGCCAAAACCATCCAATGATTTTGATGTGTGTAGTACATACTTTGTATCTGACCTCTGAGTCAACCCAGAACTTGAATCTATTTTTAATTCTAGAAGCAATGAGCTATGTTGGGAGTGGGTCAGCATTCCTCTGAAACGCACTGATAATTAAGAGCGGTCACTACAGGTTTTTCATACAAGAAGAAAGTAACCTTTCTGGACAGGAGAGGGAAGACTGCTTTTAATTTTTTAATTTTTTTTAATGTTTTGTTTATTGATGAGGGAGGGAGTATGAGCAGGGGAAGTAGAGAGAGAGAGAATCTAAAGCAGTCTCCAGACTCCCAGCTGTCAGCACAGAGCCTGAGGCAGAGCTCGAACTCAGGAACTGCGAGGTCATGACCTGAGTCAAAGTCTGACCCTGGTGCCCTGGGGACTGCTCTGTTGACAGAGAAGGCTGCTAGTGAATACATGTTAGATGTAGAACAGCGAAGAGGAATGGCAGGCCTCTTTCCGTCACTCTCCCTATCCTCTTTCCATCTGGCTGCGGTAGCCTTCTAAAAGTTACGGTCAGTGCTTCACTTCCACCTTCTGAATCTGTAACCCATTCTTTCAGTCACTCCTAACCTGGAGCTATGCAAGGCAGGGAGTTCTGGGAAACAGATTCCAGTTTAACAAAATTAAAAATAACAGAGCCTCTCAGAGGGTTCAAATCCTAGTGTCTGAGCAATTTTCCTCCTTCGTAGACCAGGTAGATTCATTTTCCCTTTTGAGAGTTTGCTAAAAGGAAAAATAATAACTTAATTAACTACCCCAGGGTGAAGGTAAGCAGGTAAACTCAGGGAGAGGTTTTCTGCTGATGAAGCAGGATATGAATCTGTAGTCTTTAATCTCCACCCTCTTCTTGTTTCTGTTTTATTTTTTTTATTTTTCTTAAATAGTTTATTGTCAAATTGGTTTCCATACAACACCCAGTGCTCTTCCCCACAAGTGC
>NC_043713.1:38314421-38341619 GCF_006229205.1 Suricata suricatta
ACATTCCCACCAACAGTGTAGGAGGGTGCCCGTCTCTCCACACCCTCGCCAGCATCTGCAGTCTCTTCATCAGGGAAACACAAATCAAAACCACACTGAGATACCTACCACCTCACACCAGTCAGAGTGGCTAAAATGAACAAACCTGTTTTATTTTTTAAGCAGAATTAGAACACTGTCACTTAAAAAAAAATCTTTGATCATGTTTGGTCACTACACAGGTGAGGAAATATTTTCTCAGATTGCTTACACACATGCTGTGCTTAGTGAGGTTACCTATATCTGAACTACAGAACAGTAGCTAGGATAGGTTGTCACTATATATGATGACTAAATTGAAATTTAGTCAAATTAATTAAATGAAAATAAGTTGCTATTTAAGATTAAAACAGCCAGCCAAAAAATATGTATCTGCTTCTCTACTTTGTCTAAGCCAACTCTTGGATTCAAAGTCAGGATAATTTCTTATTAGAAAAATATGGCAACAAGTAATTCTAAACAATTTGGAATGGCAAATCAAGTTTCACTGCGTACACGTGAATATGAGAATGCTAAGCATTTGGAAACAGGTTTCATCAACTACAATAGATGTATTTAACCTGTACTTAGTACAGTGCTTGATACATATTAGGCAATCAATACTTGTTAGAGGCATGACTGAATTATGTGAAAGATGGGATCATTGTGGAAGGTCAAAGATGAACTCTATAAACTTGGGGTTTTTTTTTGTTCTTGTTATTATTTTTGTTCTTATCCATGGTGGTAGTGGTGCTAATGGTGGTGGTTTTGTTCTTTCAGATTGTAATCACTTTTTCCATACAGCGATAGTCATTTTGGTGAACCATCAGGACAGGAAAATAACGTTGGGAGCTACTGATTCATAGATATATTAAGATGACAATTCCTATGTAAGATTATCCTCAGAATTCACAATATGGAGCCCACTAAGTTCTCACTCTTCCCTTGAAGGGTATTCATGATTTTCTTAAACTAAGTGGGACTGATTAAAAACTTCTCCCTGTACTAAGTATTTCTAAATTTCTCCTTGTTGGAAATATTTACAATAAGACTTAATACAATTTATAATGGGTCTTCTCTATGTTTGCTAACTGTGATCTCCCTTTGTAATAGCTTCCCACTTTTGGGCTTTATTGTTATTTTCAAAAGTTGGATTTTTTTTAAAACTTTCTAAGGGAGGTGATATATTTCCTCCACGATGTTTTTATACTATAGTTAATATAAGCCAGATAGCATGGGGCACCTGGGTGGCTCAGTTGGTTAAGCATTTGACTTTGGTTCAAGTCATGATATCAGGGCTCATGAGTTCGAGCCCCACTTAAGAGTCCTATGATGACAGCTCAGAGCCTGGAGCCTCCTTAGGATTCTGTCTTCCTCTCTCTCTGTCCCTCCCCTGCTTGTGCTCTGTCTGTTTCTCTCTGTCTCTCTGTCTCTGTCTCTCTCTCAAAAATAAACATTTAGGGGCACCTGGCTGGTCTGTCAGTTAAGCAACTGACTTTGGCTCAAATCATGATCTCGCAGTTTGTGAGTTTGAGCTCCACGTCGGGTTCTGTACTGACAGCTCAGAGCCTGGAGTCTCCTTCAGATTCTGTGTCTCCCCCTCTCTCTGAACCTCCCATGCTCATACTCTGTCTCTCTCTGTCAATAATAAATAAAAATGTTAAAAATATATTAAAAATAAATATTTAAAAGAATTTTTAAAAATAAAAAAATAAGCCAGATAGAGAAAAGATAACACATTTTTGAATATAATATTTTGGGATGCTTTTTTCATGTTTGCATAGATTCAAATCAGTACAATATACTTTTATCCCTTTCATTTATTTATATATCTTGTCTGCATTCCCTTATGTGTCATGGAAAGACTTCTTTGCTTATTTGTGCTTTTAAGCAGGATCTTTCCAATCACACTGCCTACTCCGGAAGAGATTGGGGTTTTCCCTGCTCATTCATCCTTACATGTTTCTCTTCGTATTTCCTACTCTCCCCTTCTTACAGTAATTGTGATGGAGGATGAGAATATCACTCTTTCTCAACTCCCTCTCAAATGATTTCCTCAAGCTGCAGTGCACCTTTCTGGCAAGGAGGGGGCTAGGGAGTCAGACCTCCTGCGCATTTAGCCCAGAAGATTTAGTGGGTGTCTTTACAAGGTTGCTGTTATCTTACTCTAGGAAGGAAGGATGGTGTCCAGCTCTACTCTTGAGTTTTTGCAGTCTGGTGTAGATGGATGCAAATCAACCCTTCTGTTCTGCCTCACTTGAGTGCAACTAGTTACGAGAGACAGTAACACCGCAGTCACCTGATTTCATTAAGTAACTGTGAGCAGGTTAAGTAAACCTGAATGATGACCACACTGCTCCTTAAAAGAATTTTTTTAAGTTTATAATGCTTGATGCTAATCACTGTACACATCTTCCATCATTTGTTTAGTAAAATATAAAATAATGTAGTATTACGTAATATACTCTGATTATATTTAGCTCATGTATATTGGAAATCTAACGGGAAGCCATTGACTGATAAGACAGAATCCTAGGATTCTGAATCTATGAAATGCACTCCCCCCCTCCCAATATAGACAAGTACTTGAAGAAGGACACAATGAAACTCCTTTGAATACAAAGGTGTCACATTATTCACTTTCTGATTAGTGCATAACAGTATTAATGGAAGCAATGCATATATAGTCATTCAAGTGGCTTTTTATGCAATCTCATGTTCTTTCTTCACTGCTTTCGTAGAATTATTGATTTCATTGGCTATTCCTCATATTCGAAACATGTAGTCATAGCTTTGGTTCCTTGTAAGTAGTCACCTTTGTTTTTTGAAGAACACTTTTCCTTTTAGCTTCTAAAGCAACATTTTACTATATTTCATGATTAGAAAACAATGGTCTTCTAAAGTAAATATATCATTAGTATTCTTTTCAAACTGATATCTGCTAATATTATGTACTATGAACAAAAGAGAATAATTCTGGACATATCCCAGGCTTGTGCTCAAGCCATTGACATTTGTGACAGATTGAAAAAAATGTACACTGAAAACAGACCTAAACAATGCCATTTCCTTCTTGTTTGAAACCCAAACCTACAAATCAAATTGGAGGTGAAAATAACTTATCTGCTATTTATAATTAAAGCTGTAGGAATATTAATAGACATAGCGGTTCTAGATCAGAATAAAAATAGAGAAGAGATATGCCTTTTAACATAAACTGAATCCCTTTAATAAAAAATTAACAGCACATGCTACTACCAAAAAAGTAATTTTTCATTGGAAATTCATAACAAGTTATGTTACTTCCTAAAGGCTACCTGAACACATCATGAAAATTCTATAGATCAGAGTGCAATGAAGTAAGAGTGAGTAATAACCACTGACTAGAGAAACTTGTAGAATAAATCTATTTAATTGCATATTTAAGATGAGTTTTGCTTCCGTGTGGGGGGAGCAGTGCTGAATGCCCGATCACCAGCCCAATAGTGCCAGTGCCAGTGAGCTGTGTGAGTTGTCTCTATGGGTTGTAAATTGGATCCCCTCAGTGACCAGTTAATGTTTTCTGTATTTACGGCAGTATTTCTGTTTTTCACAGCCACCAGGGCACTTTGGCAACATAAAAATTTAAAAATAATTTTTAGCAATCATACCGTGCCAATTTTTTATAGTTAAAGGGGCTCATTTAAATTGGAAAACCTGCTAGTCTGAAATTTTCATCTGAAGGATTACCACCAGCCAGAGCTACTTGTCTGATGAGGGTTTCACATGGCTTATCTAATGTGAAATCTCCATGTGGTATATAGTTTCATTAAACGGTGATCAAGAATACATTAGTTCAAAACAAGAAAAGGCAATGGAGCTTAATCCGCCAGGCATCTTGGCGCAACAACTTTAAAAGAGTTATTGAAGTGAAACAATTTGAGAATTAAAAGTCTTCCACTTATACAAGACTCCTGTCAAAAGCCTAAAAGTCAGCCTTTCCTGTTTCTGTTTTCTGTTTGTATACTGAAAAAAAAAAAATGCCCCTGAAACAATATTTTGAATGTTATTGTGGCAATAAAATGCATATATCAGTGAAATAACCTAATCCATTAAGAAATGGATTTATCAAGATAGAAAAATAAAGTGGCTGGTAGATAATGCAGAAATAAGCAGAAATGAATTCTATAGAGAAAAAATAGGAGACTCAAGTGTTTTTATGATATATTGTAAACTAGAATTTATGTGGTTTGTATTTGAGTTTTGAAAACAATAGTATTAGCTCTTCCTATTTGAGAATTGATCATTAAATTAAAGGTTCACATTGCAAATATACTATCTGAACAGGCATTAGTATATGCTTACGATTCATATATATGTGTATATATCCACCCACAAATGTTAATAATTTTATAATTTAATATATAGACATTAACCATCATATTAAATGATTTTGGAATCACACTTTTTATACACTACAGTGATATATAATAGAATAATAATTATTTTTAAACCAATATTTATATAATTAATTTGATAGGTAGTGTTGACACTTATAGTAAGAGACTTTATGCATACATCCCTGTGATCTAACTAATCATTTTCATCCATTAACACTTGATGAAAAATGTATTAGCTTATGTCAGGAAATCTCAAAGCTCCAAAGATTTGAAAAATTTCCAGTGTGCTTGAGCACAAGGTATAAGAGTACTATTTTAAAAGTGTTACTTCAAATACATTTTTAGTAAAGATTTTGAAATTTGCTATATTGGACTCTACTTAAAAAGACAAACTTATAATTCGATCTAAAAATGATCTTATTGTGGTACTTTATAAATATTACAATAACTTGAATTTATAAGATTGACTTCTGGGAATATCTGTCACCAAATAGTTATTTTTCTATTTGTTATTCAGCTTGGATTTAAAGATACTATAAAGTGCATACTTCCCCACATTTCTCCGCCAGTTACTTCAACCTTAATCTTGAAAGAACTGTGTCTAATGGTGTAAAGATATTTCAGGTTATGTGTTATTTCATCTGAGTTCTCTTGTGAAAAGTGATATATTCCATGATAAAACAGAGTTATAAACATTTTTTAAAATCTCAAACAAGAGATGTCAGCTATTTGCATTTTTGCTTTTTTCTGGCAAGTCACAAAGACACAAACTCAAAAATTGTGTGACTTTTTATACTTCTTTTACATATAAGCTTCAAATCTTGAACATTTTTTTATAGTATAAGGTGCTATAAATATAATGACCCCTCCTTATCTGGTGTGATATTTTCCACTAAGGAGTATTAGAGCTTAGGGATTTCATGAGTAGTCACTTCTTTTTCACGATACGTCATTTGGATTTTATGTTTTTCTATTTTGTTGTTGAGTAGCCTTTCAAAGAAATTAATAAAGTTCACGTAGTTGGCAGCAAGTACAGTAACACAGAATTTAGGCACTCCCTAAATTCAATCAGAGTTTAGATAAAACACAGACTACATTAATGTATGGGCGCTGTTATAACCTCTATTAATATAGTTGAAAGCCGTCAAGCACCAGTGATTCTCAGAAACATAAAAAAGTTTGTATTAAAAATCACTGAACAGTACAAAAATGGGAACAATACATATAAATTAAATTCAACGCTCAACTTTATAAAACACCTTTCTTTATAAAAGATGGCCTATGTTTGCATGCGCTTCATGTTGCAGTAAATACAAGGTTTTAACTGGGAGTGTTCAGATGCTCAGTACTTACTCTATGATTTTTCTCTTTAGCTTCAAGGAATACGAATTTTTACCCAAAGCACTAATGTACTTTTATCTTCATAGTGTTAGGGGTCCCTTTTAAAGGAAGTTAGTAATAAGAAGGGCAATATTTACTGTTGTCTGCATTTGAGTGGTTCACAGCTGAGCACTCCTCTTGTGTATTCAGTGACAAATGGCAATCACTTTATCATTTATCTTATGACAAATAGCAGATTCAGCCACAAACTGCTGGCCGTAGCAAACTTACAGGATGAAGTTCTTTATTGTTTATGGTTTGTGGGTTGATGTATTCATGCCTTGTTTATTTGTGAAATGAACAAAAATCAGTAAGCAGGCATGAACAGAAATTTGGCCACGCAGTCAATTGTACTTTTTTTCCTCCAGTCTTCCAAGGACCTTACAAGGAAATTCGCTGAACTAGGTCTAAGCTGTAAGCTGCCTTTAGAAAAAAAAAAAGTCATTAGAGGATGCACCAAATTGTGACATTATGCCCTTAAGCCAAAATAACACTGAATGGAGTTCCTACCTCGCATTAACCTCCTGAATAAGGGTCTTAAATTTGATAGCAAGCTATTGTCATAGACAAGTGGCATTGGCCAACAGTAGAAGGAAATTACCCCACTACACTCTAACAATTTAAGCAATACATTAAAGTTTTCACTCTGTTTCGTACAGTTAAAGGAATTTGCAAGTCAACTATGTACAAAAATATAAATTGTACCTGCACTGCATATACCAACTTATTGTGATTGCATGGCATGCTTAAGAGTATTATTAATTTAGCTTCTGTAATTGACATATAAGGAAAGATTGAAGTAGGTCACATTCTGTGACACATATTTAAGATTGAAATGCATGACTCTGGATAAGAACAATAGTGCCTTAAAAATATTCTAGCAATACAATATGCAAAAGATATAATTTCTAATTTTAAATCTCCTTTTTCCAACCTGACTTTGAGAAACTTTGTATGACTAAGTTGTATTTTATTATTGACATAGCTTTTTAAGTTATGATGCATTATACTGGATCTAATTAAGTGGATAGAAATTACTAATCTATTGAGTTAATGAAAAATCATGAATAATCATAATGCATTTAATAGAAAAAATAATATGGGGAGATTTTCTTTTTTCTTTAAGAATAAAGGAAAATAAAGAAAGGTATTGTTATATATGAATAGGAAAAACAAAATACCTGTGTATGATATGGACTAAAGTTTTTAAATCTAGAATATTGGTAGCAAATCAGCAGAATGAGGTAATACATAAGAGATCTTTCTAATTTTCAAAACTCAATTTGGGAAAGGTGATGTTTTATGGTAAAACAGTATACTCAATTAACAAAATTTTAATGTAAATCTTTTTGTTTATATTCTTAAATGTTTTATACAAAAACCATTTGATACGTAGTCTAACACAAAGGAAATAATTGACTAATTTGAATAGTCTCTGAGCAAATGTCTATATGTCCCATAATTTGGTGTCACAAAGAATAGGAAGTGGCCTATAATATATTTAGCGTTTATATCCCAAAAATCTCTGCCAGAAAAACTAACCTAAAATAAATAAATAAATAAATAAACAAAAACAAAATCTGTCCAGTTAATGCCCATAAAGTGTGCAGACTAGTGGTGTTAAAACTAATATTCTGAAAGGAAACTGAAGTTAGAGGTCCAGAAAAGCTATTATGCAGCTCTAAGATTTGCATATGCTTTCTGCTTGGCTCATCAGAGGTGAATGATAGTTTCCACTGCACTTAATTATAAGCCAATCTAGATGCAGATATTTGCATAAACAATTTGATTGGTAAACATCGCTCTATACCTCAGTGTTGAAAACTTTTGGAGGAATAGAGACTATTTTGATGTTTTTTGTTAAACCAGACTTGGGATATATTTCCTCTGTATTAGTACAGAAAATAGAATAGAAGACATAGTGGAATGATATGCAGATGAAATTTTATGAAGCAAATAATCCCAACAAGTAGACAAAACATTGTTTATTATTATTATTATTTTAATTAAGACTATTTAATAAAATTATTTACTGAAATTACTCTGAAAAAAGAAAATTCATCAATGAACCCATTCAGCCACTAACATTTGAATACATTTTTGTGTTCTTTTCCTTCTATGTTTTTATTTTTACAAAGCTACAGTGATTATGCACTTACAATTTTATACATTTTTTTTCACTTAGCAGTCGATCATTTTCCATGCTGCTATGTATTTCTCAAAACAATTTTTTTTATTCTTTAGCACTTTAGTATCCCAGCAAGTAATATATTTATTAAACATGGTCTTGAATGACTGACATGTGCCAGACATTGTGCTGAAACTTAGATATAACATTTTTATGACTATATCTCTGACTGCCTTGAGCTTATGGTCTGGACAGAAAAGTGAAATGAGGAAAACCAACAAATATAAGGTGATAAATGTGGGGAGCACTGAACAATTCAAGGAGAGGCATCTACATCAACCTAGGGGCATGGAGGCTTTCCCTAAGAAGATCAATTTGAGCTAAATTTAAATCTACATTTGTAATTGGTGGGAACTACCTGAGTAAAAACAACGTATGTTAGAAAGTTGGATGGTATTTCTTGACACGAAAAAAAAACCCCCAGCACCTTTGAAAACGGAATATATTCCTGACTTGATTAGGTCAGCAAAAGTGAAAGGTGTGTGTGACGGTGGGGAAGGAGGCTTTGAGCAGAGAACTGCACATGGCGCTGTGAGCTATGTTTGAACATTAGCTTGGAAGCAAAGGGAAGACAATGAAAGGTTTTAAGGAGCTAATGAGTATAACAGCAGTGACTTCTTATAAAGTGATTTCAGTAGCAGTTTGAAGATTGGTTTATTTGGCAGGGACACATGTGGAGGCAGAGATACAGGGAAGGGGGTTCTCAAATTAATCCAGTTGTAAAATGAGAAAGATTTCAAGAGAAGTGAAAATGGGGATGAATAAAAGAAAGAAATTTTAGAGGAAAAAATCATGAGACACAGTGAAATCTTGGTCACTAATTAGATGTAAGAGTCCATGGACAAGAAGAGTTCAGAATAGATCTCAGATTCCTAGCTTGTAAACCTATGTCAATGGTAGTGTGTTTTACCAAGAGCAAAGGAAAAGGAGGAGTAGGTATGGGGAAATTGGATCATGAGTTCAGTTTTGAAACTACTGAGCTCATTTGCCTGTCATCCAAATGGAGATATAAGATGTTGATAAACATCTCTGGATTCAAGCAGCAAGAATTGTGCTGAAGTTTGGGGAAGCATGTGGATGTATCAACAGGAATGTGCAGAAAGAGTTAAGATCAAGTAGCTAAAGATGTAGAATAATTGGGGAGCACTAATGTTTCATGCGAGCATGGGAACTGCAATGAGCATGAACTTTGAAAAAACCATGTGAAAAGTTGTGACCAATGAGATGAGGAAAACTAGGAATCAAGTAATATGAAAGAGCCTCACCGAATGGTTTCAACAGCAAAGAGGAAGTCTAACATGTCAAACATTACATAAAAGTAAAATAAGAGAGATAAATTAACAGATCATAGTTGCTTTAATAACTTGAATAGAATGAAGGAGGCAGAAGCCAATTTCAGTGGGCTGGAAGAGTAAGCAGAAAATGAGGAGTAGCAAAATTGAGTGTAGGTTATTCTTTCAAACACATAGGTTATGTCAGGAAGTGGTAAATTAGTTAATATATCAAAAATAGCATAAAGAGAATTTTTTTTTAGCTGGGGTATTTTGAGCACTCTTATTTGCTGATAAGGAAAAACTAATAGAAGAAGAAATGTTAATGCTTTTTGTAAGAGTAGAGCTGATGATTCACAAAGGAAGTCCCCAAGGATGTGGAATGAAATTGAAACCCAGAGCCTGTTGGCAGCACTAGCCCTAGAATGGCCATCTTCCATGAGAGAGGAAGAAGGCTGTGAAAGCAGGCATGTTTTTGAATGGGTGAGTTTGAGCCTTAAATTAAAAAGAAAATATTATAGAGTGAGGCAGGAGGTTTATGAAGAGGTTTAGTGTTGAAAATTTGAGAAGAGGGGAGTCTGGGTGGCTCAGTCAGTTAAGCATCCAACTTTAGCTCAGGGCATGATCTCATGGGTTCGAGCCCCGCATTGGGCTCTGTGCTGACAGCTCAGAGCCTGGAGCCTGCTTCAGATTCTGTGTCTCCCTCCCTCTCTGCCCCTTCTCTGCTTATGTTCTGTCTCTCTCTCCTTCAAAAATAAATAAACATTAAAAAATTTTTCAAAAAAGAAAATTTGAGAAGAGATGTATCTGGCTAAGGATAGTGAGGAATTATTAAACAAACAGATTCACTTTCACACCTTACATTTGTAATGGCAGCAGCAGGAGAATTTCTTCTTTGGCATTTACCAGCTCAAATTTGAAGTGAAAATCTCTTAAGATATTGTTTTTTAATTTGGATCTGGAATTTTGTGGGCTGCATGAGACCAAGACACACATGAGAGACCAAATGTATATTAAAGACAGAAAATAATTGAAATGATGTTCTTGTATGTTTGGAGGATAGAAAGGAAAAGAAAACAAAGTTTGTAGGTGAATGGAAAAATGTAAGTGGAAAAGCATTAGAGAACTTCTATTCAGAGAAGAGGAAACCTATGTCATCTGTGGGAGAAAATGGAAAATGGCTATGAAAACAGTATGTAGTTAATGGACAGGAAGAATTAAGACAGTTCTCACCTTAAAGGATTTATTGACCCATTGAAATATAGAAAGCAGGTCTCTTAACTGAGACCAGAAAATAGATTACAAAATAAAATAGTGAAAGGGAAAAACAAGTAGTTAGGAAATAGAATAATGTGGTCTAAAATTTCAGGAAACGAACATGTTTGGGTCACAAGAATGTAGGGTGTGCCAACGAGTTTGGATTACAGAGCTATGGACGTGACCTTCCAGGAAGCTGGAGAACTAGAAGCTACAGTGATGTGTGGGACTCCATGGTTGTGGGAACCATCAAAGATAATTTCAGTATTTGAGTTGTATGAAAGTCGGCTTCAACTGCTGAAACCTTCCACTGAAGTAGGAGAATGACAGCAACTAAAAGTTAAAAGACGAGACAACAGGTGTTACAGCTGATGGCTTGATCTTTAAGTGAAGTGACTCATGGGAGGCTAGAGAAGGGCAGGGTGGAAAGGGCAGTAAAGGACAGCAAAAATGCCTATCCGAAAGCATAAAGGTTACACATCCTTCATGAAAAACAAACAAAAGTCTCAACAATTTGGAAACAATCCAGATACACATGATAAAGGAAAATGTTTCAAGATAGAAATCATGTTGTTCCCCAGAAGAAGCCGTAAGTATTCTAGAAGACAAAAACAAATGAAATGCAATTGAAGATATATAGTAAAGTAAATGGTATAGTAGAATATATATAGTAAAGCAAAAGACTACCTAAAAGTGTCAGGATTATATGAAATGTTTCTTAGTATAGAAAGACCATGATATTTGTTTAAAGTGGGATGCCCCTGGGGTGCCTGGGTGGCTCAGTTAGTTAAGCGGTCGACTTCACCTCATGTCATGATCTCACGGTTCGTGGGTTCAAGCCCTGCATCAGGTTCTGTGCTGACAGCTCAGAGCCTGGAGCCTGTTTCAGATTCTGTGTCTCCCTCTTTCTCTGACCCTTCCCCACTCACTCTCTGTCTCTCTCTCTCAAAAATAAATAAACGTTAAAAAAAAATTCAAAGTGAATGCCCCTAATAAAGTTTTAGTGATTAGGAAGTAGTAGGTCTATATGTTTCAAAAACATATAAATGTAGTTGTAAAATTATATGACTATATAATATATGTAATTATGATTATTCAGTTTTGATTCAAACCACATTTAAACTTGATTGATATACTCATGTATTCCATATTTATGATATACGTAAGTATATCATATAAGTATATACTAAATATATTTGTATGAAATTTGAATCCAAACATTGATCATGAATTTTTCAGGGACAACACATTTTTGTCAGCTACTTAAATAATTATGAATGGCTCAGAGGTTGAGGAGTGACATATATAGAAATGTGATGTTATTTTCCTTAGGGAAGAATTATGTCTATTGCTTTAAAGAGAGGATCATTGCATGACTAAATAGAGGAGTATGAATATCACAAATAAAATTGATAGTGAAAAAAACTCAGTTGATTGCCAGCCATTATCCTAGATACTTGGGATACAGGATGCTGTGGAAATCTTGAACCTGCCTCAGAAGTGTTCACTCAGCTCTACTCTATTCAGGGACAGGTCGTTCCTCTTTGCATTTTCCCCATGAGCATGTCAACTGTCAGCCCAGCCTAGCGAGGTGCTGAGGTATTTGGCTTCTCTATAATTAGCAACACAGGCAATTATGCATATTGTCAAGAATACAAGCTCCAGCTCTCTATAGCTACAAAATCTTGACTGAAAGAAATAATCTTTGGTCGGAATTGCTATTCAGTAATCCATTCTTTTAGATATTATAAAATCTCTTCTTGAATTAAACCAGCAGAGAGCTGTTCGGGACCATGTATTATCTCTTCTTTGTAGAATTACTACCTTGAGGGTCACTATAAGAAATGGCTCCAATGAAACTCATTGTTGTGTTCACTATAAAGAGGATGTTGTCCATTAAATTCACAATATCTACTTTAAGACCAGGAAATTTCTGTCAGGTGTAAGTATCAGAAATAGTGGATAGTATTTATCCTGCAGATTCTGTTTGTTTGATCTTCAGGGCATTGAATTGACCAGGTTTCCATTTAAATAGTGTCTGCTAGAAAGCTTGAACTTATGTCTGTGACTTGCTTGTAGGAAATATATAGGTTCTATTTTATGCACTACGCTTACTTATTCCTTTATTTTTTTTTTCCCTCAGCTAGTTTCAGTGTATTGTTTCTGTTGTTTTTGAGCTTGTAGTTAGATGGGATTCCTCCAGATGGAGTAGGAAAAAAGGAGAGAAACGGAGTTTATGCTATATGCAAAATACCATAATCGACGAGTGAAAAAAGAATCTGCCTTCAGTTAACATACAGTCTAGAATGGATAAAGAATACATAGAAAAACTATAACATAAGGGAGAAACAATATTTTTTTTCCAGAATATGCCATGATAAGATGAATGAAGGTATAGTAAGAATGGTCAGAGTAATGTGCTTTATTAATACACTAAAACACATTTAGTTGGTTCTCTGGCCAAGTTAAGATACACAAATCTACTTGCATGATAGAAAAACTTGAGCTATATTTAGCACAGCATCTATATATGACATAAAATTGATACCTTTTTGTAACAACATGAATATTTTCTCCATTTCCATCAATCCATATTTATATAGATTAAAATTATATTTGTAATTTTAACAGGTAGTTATTTATCATAATGCTTATTATTTTATGTTAAATAACTTTGCACAGTCTGTCTAGAGTGCTGGAATTTCTTCCACAGCCGAGATCTTTGTATTTATGTTATGTAAGACCCAAATATCTCCAAAGCCATAGTTACAGATTTTAAATTGTACTTTCAAGAGTAATTATTTCCCTTTGTGATTATTTAAACTGAGAAACTAACAAGAACTCTGAAAGAGATATAACCCTCTGCATACAGAGCAAGAAACATTCATACTTATAGATTTCGCAGACTTTCTTGTTAGCCTTTTTCAAAATTTTACAAACAGGGATTTAACACAGGTGACCTTGGGTTGCAGGAGCCCTCAAACTCCCTGAAATCATGTTTCATTCATGGTTTGTGGGAGTATCATCTGAAGCAGGGGATTTTCCCCAGGACACATTTCATGGTCTCCCTCACCACATCTGTCTCCAAAGTGGAGGAGCCACTTTATGAAACAAGTGCTTAGGATGTCGCAGAAAACAAAACATCGTTGGGGCACCTGGGTGGCTCAGTCATTTAAGTGTTTGACTTCGGCTCAGGTCATAATCTCACAGCTCTTGAGATCGAGTCCCGCATCAGGCTCTGTGCCGACAACTCAGAGCCTGGAGCCTGCTTTGGATTCTGTGTCTCCCTCCCTATCTGCCCCTCCCCTGCTCACACGTTGTCTCTCTCTCTCTCTCTCTCTCAAAAATAAATAATACAAAAATTAAAAAAAACAAGACATCTTTGAACTTACTGAATTTCATAGCTGGTATTTGTTTTAGGGATAGAGAGATCAGCTGGTATACACAGCAGCAGAGGTTGAAGAAGGTCTTGCTTGTTATTTAAACGTGATGAGGGGCGCCTGGGTGGCTCAGTCGGGTAAGCCTCCGACTTTGGCTCAGGTCAGATCACACGCTCATGGGTTTGAGACTCACATCAGGCTCTGTGCTGACAGCTAGCTCAGAGCCTGGAGCCTGCTTCCGGTTCTGTGTCTCCTTCCCTCTCTGCCCCTCCTCCTCTCATGCTCTGTCTCTCTCTGTATTAAAAATAAAAAACATTAAAAGAATAAAAAAAATTAAAAGTGGTGATGAATATTATCTTTATATGGTAATGCACAAAGGTGCACAAAAGTGACCACCAAAGGAGATGGGATTGTATTTACCAATTGAATTGAAAGTGATAATATTGATTTTTTTTCCCTCCAGGAATTAAAATGATTTTGTCATTATGCATTCCCATACTGGAGAGACACAGAGCTTTGTTTAGCTGTTCTGAAGCTTAAAATCTGACATGTGTAGACAGGAAACAGCACACTGCGATCCGGCCTCTCAAACAAATGTCATTTTTATAAGAATTTTAAGCTAACAGTTGGAATCTGACAGAAGAAATACAAAAGCTTGTTCTATTCAACCTCCCCTCTGCATTATATTTCAGTGCAACCCTGGATTTATTATTTCTGTCAACTTTCTAATTCTTGGTTTTGGGTAATAGACCAAGGATAGGTAGTTAGAGAATGACACTTGAAGTTAGTGACATGAGACCGGGGCCTTTGCCTCCTGGTTATAGAAGCAGAATTCTTTCTAGTGACCCACCTGCATTCTGCACTTCCACAGTCTATAAGCATTTCCAACCAGCCAAAATTTTCTATTATCAAAAATCAGTTAACTGCATGATTTACTCAGACTGATCTCACTAGCTTAAATCTCCCAGTAAAATGTATCCCTAAGAGGAATGAATTGTTAAATTAGCTGAAATTGCACTTTTGAGAAACTGAAACAGGTGTGATTTGAATGCACATTTTACCTAGATTTTAATGCCTAGTAGGAAAAGAAACTTGAATAGCTGAAAAAAGAAAAAAGAAAGAAAGAAAGGGTATTTATTCTCTTTTTAAATTTTCTTAATTTACCCCAAATTTTAGTTATGTGGACATAGTGGTCTGACTCTTGATGCAGTGATTTAAATAAAAGCCTTGACCTTTGGGGCAATGATCACTTTCTATTTACCCTGATATAAGCAGCCAGTTTACCCTTAAAATGTAAGAGAACCATGTGTTCTAAATACACCAAACAATAGTTGTCAAAAGCCACAACTGGGGCGCCTGGGGGGCTCAGTCGGTTAAGCGTCCAGCTTCGGCTCAGGTCATGATCTCACGGTTCGTGGGTTCTGGCCCCGCGTCGGGCTCTGTTCTGACCGCTAGCTCAGAGCCTGGAGCCTGCTTCAGATTCTATGTCTCCCTCTCTCTCTGACCCTCCCCTGTTCGGGCTGTCTCGCTCTGTCTCTCAAAAAAAAAAAAAAAAAAAAAAAAAAAAAAGAAAAGAAAAGAAAAGGAAAAAAAAAAGCCACAACTGCATGATAGACTGAGAAACCAGATCAACACCACATAAACATTTGAATAACTGAATGACATGCACAATGAGACATTACAGGTCTCATTTTATTTTCCGCATTCATCAAAACTTTGGGTCCAAATAAATCCTATCCACTCAAATTTTTTACAAACTGAGGAGTGCTTCTAAATAATATTGGAGCTCTGTGTTCTAAGCTTTTTTAAGGGGCAAAAACAAAACAGTATATGTTTTACCGAACCTCTCAGCCAATAAATATGCTAGTAGGATTTCTAATGCATCTTTCATATGGTCTTGCTTATGATGAAATGCTTAACTATTTTAACATGTTTGTGGGGGGGTTATATTTATTTTAATAACTATGTTTTATTAGGTTTGATATAAACACAGTTATCCCAATGTGTGGAAAAATACTAGATCTTTTAAGTTTTGAAAAAAATTAACTTATTAGCCAGTATTTCTTCTATATTGTTAATGACCTCTCATTGTCTAGAGCAGTAGTTCTCAAAGTATGGTCTACAAGACCCTTAGGTGGAGGGGGGAGTGAAAGGCAGGTTGTGTAAGAACAAAACTATTTTCAGATACTAAGATATTTGTCTTTTTGACTGAACTGACATTTGCACTTATAGTGTAAAAACAGTTGAGAGTAAAACTGCTCTTGTCTTGATGTCTTGATATGAGTGAAGGTAATGATACAGACAGCACTGATACTGTGTTCCTCACTGCCAGGCACTTTCATGGCCAGCGTTAATTGAGTTTATTTGGTGATGTAATAAATATTAGTTATGTTAATCTCAACATGTGAGTACATGGCTTTTTAATATTCTTTGTGATGAAATGTGAAGTACACATGAAAAACTTCTGCTGCACACCAAAGTGGACTGTCTCCAGAAAGAGCATGCATGTCATTCTTGGAGTTGTGAATTGACCTAGCCACTTTTTTAAAAAAAATTTTAAATGTTTATTCATTTTTTGAGAGACAGAGACAGAGCATGAGCAGGGAAGGGGCAGAGAGTGAGAGGAAGACACAGAATCCAAAGCAGGCTTCAGGCTCGAAGCAGTCAGCACAGAGCCCACCATGGGGCTCAAACTCACAAATTGTGAGATCATGACCTGAGCTGAAGTTGGATGCTTAATTGGCTGAGACACCCAGGCGCCCCAGAACTAGCCATTTTTTAATGGAACATCATTTTGCTTAAAAAGAAAAACTGGCAGGCTGACTTTGGTTTTTCAAACTCAACTATTTGACATAAATTTTCTTGAAAATGAACAAAATGACCTGTCACTTCAAAGAAAATAAGGTACAATATTTGTTGCCAATAAAAACTTTGAGCTTTCAAAGGAAAATTGGAATTTTGGAAAACATATATAGCATGTGAGCTTGACAGCTTCCTAAAACTTTCCAGTGATATAGGTGGTGATACTAACAAATGTGTTTTTTGATATTTTTTGATACAATGAACATATAAATATGTGAAAGATCTGCATAACTCAGTGAACTGATATTTTTAAAATGATCAATGCATGAGGTTATCTATGGATCTTAATTCAACAGAGTATGGAAAACTATTAATGTGGTTTCAGAATCCAAATTGCAAATAATATTTAAGAAATTACCACTTACTGAGTTTTGGTGTAGTATCAAAGAGAAATATCCACAGTTATCTGAAAAGTCTATTAAAATACCCTTTCCATTTCCAACTATGGATGTACATGAAGCTGAATTTTTCTCAAGTTATGATACCAAAACATTTAGCAATATACTCCATGTGGAAACAGATATGAGAATGCTTTTTTTATTAACCCAGATACTAAAGAAATGTGAAAAATTATAAAATAGTACCACCATCACTAATTTATTATGGCAAATAATCATTTTTATGAAAATTAGTTATTGCTATTTTTCATGGATTAATGTTTTTTTAAATTTATCAGCTTTCATTTCCAAATTGGTAAATATTAATAAATATAACCTACATAATCAAAAGTCCTTTGGGTTCCTTGATAATTAAGAGTTATAGGTGGATCCTGGAGATAAAAAAAATTTTAAGCATGATTGATCCAGACAGTTTCACTCATAGGAAACACTTAAGATCACAGATCTTCCTATAAACTGATGCAGGCAGGGTTTTGGGGGTGTGGAGTAGAGATCATCCCTATAGTCAGTTGCACTTACACAAGAACATGTTCTGATGTTGTTACTTCCTTATTTCTAAGAGATTCACACTTGATTTTCCACTGATACTATTGTTTTTATGCAATAAGTTTCAGAAAATCCCACTCCACAGTAACATGCTTTAAAGCTGGATAAGACTTTGGCTCCTGCACGACTGAGTCAGTTAGGCATCTGATTTTTGATCTCAGCTCAGGTCTTGATCTCAGGGTCCTGAGTTTGGGCCCTGTGTCGGGCTTCCCACTGGGTGTGAAGCCTACTTAAAAATAAAACAAAACAAAAACTGTATGAGACTTAACCAGCACTTGGCAAAACAAATTTGTGTCACCAAAGAAGTATTTTATTTGTTTAGTACATTTTACTTCAAAGGTTAGTTTCGGTCACCAAACTTCCATGACTAGTCAGTTTTATCATTTTCATATCAAATGCAAATTATTTAGTTAAACAATAGCTATAGCAAATCAAGAAATTCAGAATTCTTGAAAAAAGGGTACTGAATAGCAGAATTGATTTATAGCAGATGAAATTTTATCCAAAGCAGTTGACTCTTTATACTTTTTACCAAGTACCTGAATTTTTATTGATAACTGATAAGTATGTAGATCATAATTTAATAAGAAAAGTAAATGCTAACTCCATCATATACAGTCAGGCAACAGTTCTGTATTTTCTATTATCATAATTGCTTTAGAAATAGTATAAAACATATATTGAAATCAAACCAGTATTCTAGGGTTTGAGATTATGTTTATGAATCACTTGTACTCTAGCTTAGTGATTAAGTACTGGTGATACACACACACACACACACACACACACACACTGGCTACCCACACATATTTTTCTAACTTGACTTCTGGAAGTTTAACATTGAATAGGTTTTATAAAAATTATATTGAGAATATTATTTAAATTAAATTCATAGTTCAGATTGTTCTTGCAAATCAAGTTTGACAAATTCTTATTTATAGTAAATCTCTAGAATATCCAAAGGTAATTATGAACGGGAATCTTAGGATGATTCTGAACCTCTTTTTTCATGAAACCAAAAAATGATTCCTACCAACCTCTGCCCATAGGACATTTTGAGGCAATTCAAGTGCATCTCAATGAAAACTCAGTGTTATATGTACCTCATATAAGTAGTAAAGCTGCTAGTAAATGAGAGGCCATGTGTCTTTTAAAAAGTTGGAGGGGCTTCTGAGTGGCTCAGTTGTTTGAACACCTGACTTTGTTCCTAGTCATGATCTCATGGTTCACGAGTTTATGCCCCGCGTCGGGCTCTTGGAGCCTGCTTCAGATTCTGGGTCTCCCTCTCTATCTCTCTCCCACTCACACTCTGTCTCTCTCTCTCTCAAAAATAAATAAACGTTAACAAAAAAAATCTTTTAAGTTGGAAAATTACAGGACAGGGAATAGACTTTCATTATATAGAGCTAAATCATTTTAAAATGTGTCACCAATATTCTCTACCCTTCCAAACATATAATTTTTCATTTGTCCCAGTGCCCATGTGATAGCATGAGTATGAAGTGGAAGTTGGTCACAGGAAATTGGTAAAATGTTTTGTAAACTTTTCATGAACAAGCTTTCCATGTTCTAACGGCTTTCCTTAGAAGAAATTTGGTTTTCCAGGGTCTATAGTTGTGGATGTTTAACTCCACTGTTTTTGTTTGTTTATTTATTATTGTTTTTATTTATTTTGAAAGAGAGGGAGAGAGAGAGAGACAGCGGTGCATGGGGGAAGGGCAGACAAAACGACAGAGAGAATATCCCAAGCAGGTTCTGCCCTGTTAGCCCAATGTTGGGCTAGATCTCTGGAACCTGGAGGTCATGACCTGAGGTGAAATCAAAAGGCAAATGCTTAACTGAATGGAGCCCCTAAATCCACTATTATCTTCTTGGAATTCCATTCTTCTTTCTACTCCCTATTCTCTCTTTTTTAAAATTTTTTTAATGCTTTATTTATTTTTGATACAGAAGAGACAGAGCATGAGAGGGGGAGGGTCAGAGAGAGAGGGAGACACAGAATCTGAAACAGGCTCCAGGCTCTGAGCTAGCTGTCAGCACAGAGCCTGACGTGGGGCTTGAACCCACAAACGTGAGATCTGACCTGAGCCGAAGTCGGAGGCTTAACCAACTAAGCCACCCAGGTGCCCCTCTACTCCCTATTCTCTTAAACCTCTCAGTAGCTTGTGGTTGAAAGACTGCTCTTCTAGACTAGGACTAGAACAATTAACATTTTCTTTAGTTTTAGTTTTGGGGGAATTTTGACATATCTAGGAAATAAAATATTTTTACCAGAGTTCTATATTCTGGGAGTATTGCGACTGTTCTCTTTCCTTTGCACCTTGTGGCCATCTAGAAAAGGTAGGATTACTCAGAATGATTTTGTGGAAAATGTAATGAAGAATCAAGCAAATGAGAATTTAGAAAGCATGAGGTACATGGAGAGGAAATATCATGGTTACTTACAGAAGTCTGGGAATTGACATCTAAGTTCCTAAAACCCAGTTTTAGGGGTTAGACTCAGGGTCCTCTTACAAGAGATCCAGTGTGCTTCTATAACTGGAACCAGACTCAGGGAGAGGTACTAACTTGGGATTTTGTTTTGTGAGCCAATGATGCTGACCATCAACTAGGGAATAAATCCCTAGTCCAGAATCAAAGCCTCTTGCTTTCTTGATGGGCAAGGAGCTGAGAGAAACAACTTTAGTATTGACCTGAGTTCTCTTATTAAAGTGGATCATCAAGAAAAGAATATTAACCAAGGTTTTAGTCTATGAAAGTCTTGTCTAAGGCAAGATTGAGAGTCAAGTCATATAGATATCATATCTGTGTGTATGTGTAATGATAATGCATATATTTATATGATAGTATGTATATATTTATACAATTACATATAAAACTACAAGACAAAATTAGTAATATGTATAATGTTCTACTGGATAGGCATTTTTTAATTGAATGGTACAGATTTTCTGCTTATCAACAAAATGACTGAGAAAACATCCTCACCATGAGAAATAAAAAAGAATATCAGTGAACTCAGTTCAAGAATTTATTTCAATTCAATAAAATATAATTCAGTACCTTGTATGTGCTAAGCACTGTGCTAGGGGTGAGTAATAAAGATGAGTGAGAAATTTGAATCTGATACAAATGTATGCCAGGATTATTAGGTCACTTGTACAGAAAATTGGGGATGGGTAGTTTTCCTGCAGACTATATTCCAAGGTTTTCCTCTCTTGAATCATTCCTTTGGACTGTAATACTCCTTTAAGGAACTCTAAACCCTGCCAACTTCCAAAAGAGTTAAAGGCATTTGTTGTAACATAGCTACCCATTATACTCTGATGATAGAAATACTGTCACTGTTTCCTGTAGATTTATTTCCTGAATCAAGGGTCATTTGTTAGAGGTTTTCTGGATATATGAGTTAAATAACCCCCCATAAAGATCACATAGGTATATAAGCTTATTCTCACTCCCAAACAGAGACTGTTTAAGTGAAAATATATATCTTAAATTGATGTTAAGGCTAAATAATGGCCTTCAAAGATCATGGCCTAATCACTAAAGCCTTTGAATGTAATCTTATATGACAGAAGAGACTTTGCAGGTGTGATTAAGTTAAAGATTTTGAGACAAAGAGATTATTTTAGATTATCTGACTGGGTCCTAAATGTAATCACAAATCATTATAAGCAAGGAGCAGAAGGAGAATTGACAATAGAAGGGAAAGGCAGTGTGACAACAGAAGCAGAAGGGGGAAACTTGATGTGATGCCAGGCCACAAGCCAAGGAATGTGGGTGGCCTCTAAAAGCTGAAAAAGGCAAAGCAAGAAATACTTACCCTCCAGAAGGGACCACCTCTGCCGACATGTTAATTTTAGCAACATAAGACTCATTCGTAATTTCTGAACTTCAGAACTTTATGAGAATAATTTGTATTGTTTTAAGCCACTAACTTTGTGTCAATTGTAAGTAAGCTACTTTAACAAACTAGTACAATAATGTTCAATGAATTGCATTAGGCAGTGCTGAAGATTTTACATTTTGTTTCCTTGCAGTAGTGTGTATATATATATATATATATAGTTTTATATATATATAGTTTTATATACACACACACATATGTGCACACACACACACACACACACACACACACATATATATATATATAATTTAATTATTTTTAAGAGAGAGAGAGGGAGACAGAGAGAGGGCCAGAGAATCGTAAGCAGCCTCCACACCCAGCGCGGAGCCCAAAGAGAAGCTCAATCCTACCATGAGATCTTGACCTGAGCTGAAGTCAAGAGTCAGATGCTGAACCAACTGAGCCTTCCAGGCGCCCCCTTCCTGTAGTTTTTCTAATAGAGGAATTAGATGACACAATCTTCTATAACAGAAATGCAAACACCTGGCAAATTATTGTTACAACCAATTTCTACACTTTTGCCCTTCATTACCAGGTGGTTGTGGCCCACAAATGTGTAACTGTGACCCATCATACATCAGTTATTTGACCTCTGTCATTTCATGTTGCAGTATCTGCATGTCATTTATCCAGAACTGTGTACTTACAAAAAAAAAAGTGAGTACTTCTATTAGCATACTCATTAGAAATAATATGACAATGATATGAGTTACTTCTATTAATGCATACTTCTTTGGAAATAATATGACAATTAGCTTCCGTTATCCAGTTACAAAAAGGGACATAGTATCAGGTCCAGTCCTTAAAACATACTTCATTCAAATAATGTACTTTCAGTAACTGAACTACCTTTTAAACTGGAGGTAAGCATGGGGCTTCCATAGATACAAGTTTTACTTTAGAACTTGTTTTCAATTTTTTTTTAGTCTTTTTGATGTATGATGGACTTATAACATTGTATAAAAGCTTAAGGTTTACAACATAATGGATATATCATTGATATATGTGTATATTGTGGAATTATTACAATAAGTTTAGTTAATATCTATCACCTCATGTAGCTCCAAATATTTTCCCTTGTGATGATAACACTTAATATCTACTCTTTTGGCACCTTTCAAATATACAATACAGTATTATTATCTATAGTCATTTCAAATTTTTTGTCTGTATTCTGACAATAACTTGGAAAAAAATCTGATGCAGACATTTTAGAGAAATTCATTAATCTTAGAATGAAAAATAGCATTCAAAGTGTCCCTTCTTTTTAGGAACGACTTGACATTAAAAACATCATTGCTTGACTTTTAAATAAACAATTTGGACTAAGTGATTTTGAAAGCCCTTCAGATCCCATATTTTGTATTCTTGTGAAATTCCCTTGATACTAGTGATGTTTAATTTATAGGAATAATAATATTTGGCACTAAAATATCAGTAGGTCTAATATTTTCCTTGCTTAAATTGTGATGCTTACTGTTTACAAAAATATTAGTCCTTTTTAAAATCCCTACTTTAAAACTCACTTTAATCTGCTATTAACATGAGATTTAAATTTCAATTATCTTAGGTCATTTAATGGAAATAAAGAACAGCATATCAAATTCACAATTAATAACCAATTTTCACTATTCTGGATTGAAAGCAGGTATTTGTTAAGGAAATTCTGGGGCTCTCAGCATTTTCAAAGTTTTCTTAGGAAGAAGGAAAACACCAGCAAGATTATTGAGAACCCTGGCAAGTCAGATGGCATCATGGGAATATAGTCACCCACTTTGAGAAAGTACACAAATAATATCAGAAAGTCTTGAGATCAGTGGTAAGAAAGCAACTTAAACAGCTGTTGAATTACAGAAAACGTGTCTGCTTGTCTGACATACTTTTTAGAAAGGGAAGTAGGTAAAAGCAGCACGATTATCAAGAAGCAAATACATCCAGTGTTTACAAAATCATTTCAGTTAGTCTAAGAACAAACCCTCAGATAAGTCAGCATTTCAAATCCAGTGGAAAAAAATGTTACACCTCTGTTTTATAAAGCTGTAAGAGGCTCAGAATTACTTA
The DNA here is from genome assembly GCF_006229205.1 of Suricata suricatta. Taxonomy (NCBI): domain Eukaryota; kingdom Metazoa; phylum Chordata; class Mammalia; order Carnivora; family Herpestidae; genus Suricata; species Suricata suricatta. Next base: position 38,338,072 of record NC_043713.1, read on the forward strand.
CTTCAGGAAGTAGCAATTTCTGTTAGAAGCTGCATGAAAAGTGTTAGCCTCATGGGAATCCATTTGTGACAACAGAGCAGAAAGCAGCCCCTGCTCTGACAATAAAAAAAAGTGACAGATAATATGGAAGTAATCAATCTGAAAGGTATAGAATATTTAAACCATGAAATGCCTAAAAAGCCATAAGCAAGATCTTAAAATCAATATGGGATGCTGCTGAAAGACAGAGTAATGACTCAAGAATAGGAATATTGTATTGTTCCCAGAAAGGTTTTGTAAAATAACTATGCATGTGTGTTATAAAAAGAAAACATAATTGTTAAATTGCATTTATTACAAGATAAAGAATTCTATGCTATTTTATAATATTAAAAGTGATTTAAAAGACAGTATTTTCCTAGCATTTTAGTCTGTATTTAAGACGATTCTGAACTATTTTGGTGAGAACAAAACCATATTAGTCCTTCAGAAAGCAGAGTTGCAGAGAGCATAGAACCCTGTAACTGCTTAGGCCTGAAGAGATTTAATTGGTTTTATTAGTACTTCACTTAGAAGATTCCTGGATGCAAGGAATGTAATTGCCTGCATCTAGGAAACTCAGAGGCAGTAAATCACATTTGTCAAGGTATTTGACTGGAAAGTCAAAAGCAGAAGTATTTCTTGGTTCAAATTGGAAGATCAACCACAGAAATTAAAAATGTGTCTGAAAGGAAAGAAAGAATGCTGTATTCTGGTCGTCCTTGGAAACTCCTTTTTTTAAATAAAGACAGGATCATTTCTAGACATGTTTAATCCAAAGAAAGGAACTGGCCATCATATTGATTTCTCCAGCCAATCTTCCTTTTTTCTTTTTTCTCTTTTCTTTTCTTCTCTTTTTTTATTCTATGTAGACTTCTGTGAATCAAATGTATTCTAGATAAGAAGGGGGAAAAGATGGGATGCCTGGTTGGCTTAGTCCGTTAAAGATCCAACGCTTGGTTTTTGCTCTGGTCATGACCTCAGGGTTCCTGAGTTTGAGCCCCACTCCAAGCTCTGCACTAACAGTGCAGAACTTTCGTGGGGTTCTATCTGCACCTTCCCCTCTCACGCCTGCTCGCTCGCTCGCTCTCTCTCTCTCCTCCCCCCCAATAAATAAACATTAAAAAAAAGAAACAATAAGAAAAAATATCATCCTCATTACTAGGATGAATATAGGATAAGATGTTTATAATGTTTCCTTAGAATTAGGTTTTATGAGCTGAGGCTAAAACTTTGTTGCCAACTTTTTACCAGGTGCCAAATATTTGGTTTTAATACTGTGCCCATGTACTATAGTAGAAGCAGGGAATCTGAGAAGTCTTGTCCAGGTTAGCCCTGTGTCTGGTACTTTCAGAAAGCTAGACCACAGTCTGCTGTCGCACAGTCCTTCCTCCTTGCCCACAATACCAGTTCCTGCCAGAATCTTTTGCCTCTGATCATACCACACTAAACAATTCGCTACTTTGAGTTTTGCTTTGCTTTGGATTGTTTTTGGAAAGAGGGCAGAAATAATAGAAAATTGAGGAAATAAGGGGTCTCGTTTAAAAAAAAAAGAAAGAGAAAGAGAATTAGCTTTAGGGATACTTTGGAACAGCCCAGAAATGGTGAAGCAGAATTAAAATCACAAACAGGATAGTCAACACTATTTCTTTGCTTTTGCATGCCCAGTGGTTTTGCTGTCTGAGAGATTTCTTTTGTCCCTGTATGGGTGACATTTCCACATATACCACAGATTACTTGAAAGAAAAACCGTTTCTAGATGACATAACATCATCAATATTTTCAAACGCTCTGTATCCCCAATGATAGCCATAGTCATTTGCTTCTTTTTCAAGATTTCTCTTGAAATATTGTAACCATTTTTATGTAAAACTTTCCTGTCTTACATATAAATAGTGCCTGATGAAAAACATTTTAAGTGCTTCGTTGTATGGACCAGGAAGCACAGGTCATCAGCTTTTCCAGGCTGTTGACCACCATGAAACCTACCCTGTGCTTGGGGAACTTTATGCTTCCATGTCCTTTCCGCAGCCAGCCAGCTAGTCCCTGTTCCTGGCCTCCAGGCCAGCACCAGCTCTGTCCACAGGCTCCATCTCTTCATTGTTAATCCACGGCACTGATTATGCTCCTGTCAGGCTCTGGTCAGAGAAGTCAACCATCAAGTTTCTGCCACAAAGTGTTTGACAGAAAGTTTCTTGAAACATCTAATATTTGAGTGACTCCGTTTAAAGAACGCTAGATATTTGTTACTCTGGTTTTCCTAATATATATATTTTTTAAATTAGACCACCAGAAAGCAATACACATGGAATTCCTAGATCACTGTCCATTTTCAATTTGGCTGATTTCTACTCCGCCTCCTCAATTGATTTCCTTCCTCCTACTTACTTGAGGTTAAATTTCTCTGCATTTTTCTAACTTCTTAAAATGAAGACCTAGATCATTGATTTTAAATCTTTGTTTTTTTATTTTAATACAAGCATGTAGTGTTATAAAGTATTTTCTAAGCATAACTTTAGGTACATCGTACAGATTTTTATTTTTTTTTCCTTTTAATTTATTCTGATTTAAATATTTTAATAATTTTCATCTGATTTCTCTCTTGACCCATAAGATATTTAGAAGTGTGTTGTTTATCCTGAAAAAGAAAAAAAAAGAAGTATGTTGTTTAATTTATAAATGTGTCAGAACTTTCTAGATTTCTTAGTGCCGTTGGTTTATAATGAAGTCTATAATGATCAGAGAACATATTCTATACAAACTTACTTTTTGAATTACTGAGACTTGACATTATATCTCTGCATATGGTCTGTTTTGGTGGAAATTACTTTTGCGTTTGAAAAGAGTGTATTCTGCAGTTATTAGAGGTAGCATTTTATAAATCTCAATGCTGATGTGCAAAACATCTGTAAATTCAGTGTTTTCTGTCTAGCTTTTAATCTATCAGTTACTGATAGAAGGGTATCAAAATCTCTGATGATGACTATTTTTCTAATTATACTATATTTTTCTAATTTTTCAACTTTTACTTTTGTCAGCTTTTGCATTATGTATTTTGAAGTTCTGTTAGAGCTTCATACACATTGTGATGGTTATACATCTTTCTAATCAATTGATTCTTCTATCTTTATGAAATGTCCTTCTTTTTTTATTGCTGATAATCCCTTATGTTAACGTGGCCCTTGTTTGATAGTAAAATAGCCATACTGATTTCTTGATACATCAACATGGTGTATTTTCTCTTTCCTTTCACATTGTCTGTATCTTTATATTATAGGTTATCTCTTAGGCAGCATGTAGTTGAATCTAACAAACTCTACTTTTTATTTGAAGTATATATCCGAGTTATTCACATTTTCATAGTTTTCTTGTTGTTCTTTACTGAAGTGTCCCATTTCTTTCTTTTTTTAAAGTAGTTTATTATCAAATTGGTTTCCATACAACACCCAGTGCTCTTCCCCACAAGTGCCCTCCTCCATCACCACCACCACTTTCCCCCCTCCCCCTTCCCCTTCAACCCTCAGTTCGTT